>NC_068356.1:155416074-155421297 GCF_020536995.1 Dreissena polymorpha | reverse complement strand
ATG
Organism: Dreissena polymorpha; assembly: GCF_020536995.1. Taxonomy (NCBI): domain Eukaryota; kingdom Metazoa; phylum Mollusca; class Bivalvia; order Myida; family Dreissenidae; genus Dreissena; species Dreissena polymorpha. The sequence continues at coordinate 155,421,294 of NC_068356.1, read as the reverse complement.
GAGCTATCCTTTTTATATTACGTGCTTTGAGCATAAAACCCGAATAAACAACACCGAAATTATGGCACTGCTATTGTGCACATTGGGGCTATCATTTTATTGATCTTTATTTGGGAAGCAAGAAACAAAACACCGAATATTCACACTGGTATATTGATCAATTGTGCATCCCTCTTTATTGTGCTTTGGCTGCATAGCAAAGAACCGAAGGAACAGACATCGAGGTGTTCACTTGTACAGTGCTTAGGGAACATTCACTGCACCGTTCCTTAGTTCAAGAGCAATAAACCATAGAAACAGAACATCGAATTTTAGCACTGTTAAAGTGCTGATGACATGTCCTCTTATCTTTCTGTACGATGAAACAGAACACAGAATTATAGAATTGCGATAAAGCTCACTAGAGCTAGACCGTTATTTTGCTTACCTTGAACGCATGGAACCCAGAAAAATAACATCGAACTGTAACAAATGTTTATAAGTATTATTATTTAATTTATTTATATTTATTGTAACTATCTCAATATTTTTGCTAAAATTGGAGAGCAAAGGAAGCAAATAAACATTCATCCAAATTGTAAGCAGTGCTATAGTTTCTTATTGAACCTAGCAATTTGGTTGTGTTTACTCGTAGACGGAACCAAAGGAACATAATTTTTTTACATGTATACATAATTGTAACCCTTCTATAGTGCTTAGTTGAGCTATAAACGGCCACCGGAAAAACTTTGCGAAACCGAATTTCGCAAACTTAAGTACCCTTTTTCTTGAAGTTTGCTTATTTGTGATAAAGTATAAGATAAAAGTCTAACTTGTGATTAATAATTGGTTTTTTTGCTTGTTAAATGCGTTTTCTTCACTATGAACTTTATTTGCAAAGTTGGGGTTCCCATGGGATTTTTGTAATTTCCCATGGGATTTTTCATTATCCCATGGGAATTTTGGTTTCTCCCATGGGATTTTTTCTCCAGCTTTTTTTATGGGAGAAAAAATCCCATGGGTTTTCAAAAACATAAAACACGTTCGTTTGTGCTTAGTTATCGATTTTAGCATTTAAAGCATTTGTGCTTATTTCGTTCAATTTACTTTGATAGAAAAAAATCCATTTTTTTATGGGAAAAAAAAATCCCATGGGATTTTTTTCTGATTTTTAGAGATTTATTCATGTAACCTTCAGAAACACTACCTTTTAACAAATGATGAGCATTTCTCGCGATTTCAACGCGTTATATCGTGTTTTAAAATAATAAAAAAATCCCATGGGATTTTTTTGTCCATGGGATTTTTTTGTCCCATGGGATTTTTTTTCCCATGGGATTTTTTTTCCAATGGGATTTTTTTTCAAGGTATAAGTTTCTAAAAGCTATATAATAATAATAATTATAATAATAATAATAATAATAATAATATAATAATAATAATAATAATAATATAATAATAATAATAATATAATAATCGTGCTCAATATGATGAATTTGTACTTTTAAGCGACTAACATTTTTATTCGAGCCGATCGTCGAGTCCGAATGGTGAGTATAAGAGCAATTTACCTGTACAAATAAATCTCAATTGTGAAGAGAACGCTACCGTACTATAAAATAATCTTGATAATAAGTCATATCATTTCTCGACAGAAAATGAAAACAGTATCCATATTGATGTCAGCAATGTCCCCTGCTATGATAAATATTGACAAAATGAAAAACCTTGACAATAATTCCGTGTCGAATACGCATAAGATTATAGCAATCAAATTCATATAAGCATTGATAAGATAATTTGCGAAAATGGGTCTTATGTCAAATACGGCAAGCGTAGCTCCATTCCATAATGTCCGGTATTAAGTCACGTCAAGTTTCGTGGTCGAATTATAGCATAATAATCATTTTCACATTACGCGATTCATATGAGTTTCCCTACATATATTGTGTTAAAATTTATGTTACACTAATGTGCGATGATGAAAAAGGGATTTCGGTATTCTACATTCGCCCGCCTAGTACCGAAATCCCCATATTTACGCCTTAAAGGGTCAATAGGTCATCGGTATGAATGGTTTTTGACTTCACATGAATGTTAAGGTGCAAACAAATTTGATATTAATTTTAATTATTAAGCACTCTTGACAGCATTAAGTTGCCTTTCAGTGGGGATTTCGGTAATTCTACACTAGAACTTAAACGCGCGCCGGTACCGAAATCCTGCTGTAACAAACCTTCAAGTGTCCAACAAAATTATTATAGTGTTTTTTTCATTAGCAACCAGTGACATGTATATCTCCCATTCGGTTACTTCTTTTGAAATAATTAGCGGGGATTTCGGTACTGCTACATTCGTACGCCCAGAGCCGAAATCACCCATGTTTACGCCAATCCCCCATATTACGCCTTAAAGGGTCTATATGTCATTATGTTTGGGTTTTGGCTTTGCATTAATGTTGATTTGTACACAATCATATTAGTGTTAATCATTTAAACACCTTATCAGAATATTTTTTCCATTATTAAATAGTTTATTAATGTGAAAAATGTGTAAACGAATGTAAAAAAGGTAAATGTACATTTAAAACATTGGTTACACAAAAGTATATGTAAATATAACATGACATAGTAATAATAAGTCTTCAGAAAGTATTTTCCAAACAAATCTGATGAAACAAATGATATCGTACTACCTTATTTACAATATGCTATACACTTTTGCAATTTAGTTATCAATGTTTAATCAAAGCATAAATCAGGATAATATGTTGCCTTTTAGCGGGGATTTCGGTAATTCTTAACAAGCACATAAACCCGCGCCGTACCGAAATCCCCGCTGTACAAACCTTCAGTGTAAAAAAATACTGATTTAGGTTTAAATAAAGGGAACAATAGTATTTTTGGCCACCAAAAGCACTTCCGCGTCAACAAAACGATTGAAATTATGTCAGAAACCCAGCTTTTCATTGTATATATTGCAATACACCATCGGCCGCCGAGAGCGGAATACTGCGCTTGGCCGCTAAACAATGTGGATTGCATCAAATTAAATGTCAATTTTCGATTTTATTACAAAAATAAACACTGCCTTTTTATAAATATGTCAAGCACGTACACTTAACAAAAAATCGATATATCTTTATGTAATGTAGAAAAGTAAAGCGCTTTATATAAACAATGTTTTATAATGTCTCTCTGGTTGAGAAAAAAACTAAACAAACCATGTAGAACATATATGTTTTCATAATTAAAAAAAAATATTTAATGATGCACGTGATGTTTTATAATTGATATAAGTTCACGTGTCATTGAACGAGTTAAGGGAGAAATGCGAATTAAATTACACATAATTAAAAAATGATACTATACTGTCAGCTTGATTTATAAATTGTGTTCCATCGCGCCATATATTCATTGTTCCATGAAATTGTGTATAAAAGCAAAACGATTGAAATTATGTCAGAAATCCTGCTTTTCACATGAAATGATCTTTAACACTTTTTTTATTCCAATCAGGTAATTAATAATAATAGGGGAAGTCTATACTGTGTATTAGAAACTGTTGTGGTGATCCCTATCTTATCCGCTCAATACACATCCACCTGGCTACTGAACAGAAACAATTAGATTTACTTCCAAAATAACTGATTTCATTAATTGCTAACTTGTTGTCTACATTTTAAATTAACAACGATAATGGATCAACATCACCGTTGCACAATTATTAAGTTCACAGTAATCTGTACTTTAAATAGATAGCCTAATTAAAGACGGTGCTAATAAAAAACAAAGCGTGAATGTGGATATTAAGAAATTAGATCCTTTTTTGCATGACACTGGCAGTATATCATTTTCTATATAAATAAGCCACATTTAAGACATGGATAAAATTAAAATAAGACACATTTGCATCTTTCATTTCTTGAAAAAAAAATAAGCACGCAGTCACATATAAATAAGATACATTGAAGACACAGAAAAAATAAATAAGACACATTTGCATCTTTCACTAAATTTTCTTAAAAAACATGTGAAACTGAGAAAACCTTTATTACTGACAATTATTCTAAAAGTCGACTGACAACTTAAGTTCAAAGAGGGATTTACAATTAAATAAGATCCATTTTCGCATGATGCTGGTTGTAGAGCAAGCAATACATTTCTTACTGGACACATTATTCTAAAAGTCGACAGGCAACATAAATTCAAAGAGGGAACCACAATTAAATAAGATCAATTTTCGCATGATACTGGTTTGTATAGCAAGTAGTCACATATTAATACAGCTTGCATTAGTTGCAATAATTTTGTTAAGTGCGCGTGCTTCTGAACGTTGCGTTAAGCGAGAGTGTTGCCATTTTGTTAGTTTTATATTTTGGTATTATGTATGATTATTGCTTGTTTTGAATTTGAAATAAACGCTTTCTGGCAAATAAGCATCGTCTTAATTTTAATACAAATAATGAACATTTGACATACAAAATGTCCAATAACATACCGGCAATAACATTATATATATGTTAATTTCTGTGCATGTTTATAACCGAATTATAGCCGACATCGGCAGTTAGGGAAATTTAGTGACACACTTTAACACATCAACATGCATGATAGTTCTTTTTTCATATGATATTCCCCTGGTTGCTTACCGGTGTATTGGTACAGTTGATAACCCGCCGGGACTACAGTAGGGTGCTAATACACACGTGTATCGTGTTCAATACAATCGTCTTAATTTTAATGCAAATAATGAACATTTGACATACAAAATGTCCAATAACATATCGGCATTAACATTATATATATGTTAATTTCTTTGCATGTTTATACGCAGATTATAGCCGACATCGGCAGTTAGGGAATTTTGTGACACACTTTAACAAAACAAACATGCATGATAGTTCTTTTTTCATATGATATTCCCCTGGTTGCTTACCGGTGTATTGGTGCAGTTGATAAACCCCGCCGGGACTACAGTAGGGTGCTAATACACACGTGTATCGTGTTCAATACCCGATCCATGCTACAACGTGTAAGAACGGGAATTTCGTAATTCTACCTTTTTAGCTTGCGCACCTCTAATGGGCACATATCCAAATATAATTTAATTAATTATTTTCCTAATCAGCATCATTTCACTAAACTACATGCAAATTTGTAGGTAGCTTTCCATGCTTAAAAAAAATAAACCGATTTTTTCAAAACCACCCTCACGCTCGGCTTTTGTCCAGTTTTATTT
>NC_068356.1:155303574-155411074 GCF_020536995.1 Dreissena polymorpha | reverse complement strand
ACAGTGATCTTTAATGTATGTCATAATATAAATTAAAATCAATCTTAATTAAAGCTTGAGCGGTTGGTTTGTAATAAGTTTTGTAAATGTTGCTGTAGGATATGTATGCACAATAAATACTAACGCTCTGGCATATTGTGATGGTGATATGATTATATATTGCACAATGAATATGTGATGATGTTCTTGTGATAATATTGAGGCTATAATTAGTTTTTGAATTAAGCTAGCTAATTTCAAATAAGATACAAACACATCCCAATCCTAAAATTATCAGTAAGTTATAGTATTGTTTGCCTCTAGGCGCATAATTAATTGAAGGCCTAGTTTATCTGTTAATCCTCGCCCCATGTGGTGTCCCAGTGTGTACACTGATATTAATACACGATGTATTGGTCCACAATTAAATCTCTTATAAAAACATGTCTCTCAGGTGACTGTAAAATGGCTGTGTAGATACAACAAATACTACTACAACGGAGACTAAGATAACACATGTTACAATTAATTTGTCTTCCTTGCGTTCTTCTTATACGACAAACACTTCTAAAACAAAAAAGCAAAAAGCCGCTACTGCTACTGCTTCGGCTACTCTTACTGCTACTGCTACTGCTACTGCTGCCGCTGCCGCTGCCACTGCCAAGGCCGCTGCCACAGCCGCTGCCACTGCCGCTGCCACTGCCGCTGCCGCTGCCACTGCCACTGCCGCTGCCACTGCCGCTGCCAGTGCTGCTGCTGCTGCTACTGATAGTGCTACTGCTACTGCCACTGCTACTGCCACTGCTACTGCCACTGCCACTGCCGCTGCCACTGCCGCTGCTGCTGTTGCTTCTGATAGTGCTACTGCTACTGCTGCTGCTGCTGCTTCTGCTGCTGTTGCTGCTGCTACTGTTACTGCTACTGATACGGCTACTGCTAGTGCTACTTCTACTGCTACTGCTACTGCTAGTGCTACTGCTGCTGCTGCTGCTGCTGCTACTGCTACTGCTACTGCTACTGATTCTGCTACTGCTACTGCTGCTACTGCTGCTGCTGCTGCTACTGCTACTATTGATAATAATTCTCCTTCTACTTCTCTTTCTAATATTGCTAGCGATGCTTCATAATTTATTTTTAAATGTATCATTTTGTTAAAACAGGAAAGAACTGTTTTATATATTTTCTTAAAGGGATCTTTTCACGCTTTGGTAAATTGACAAAATTGAAAAAAGTTGATTCAGATTCGTAAGTTTTCGTTTTAGTTATGATATTTGTGAGGAAACATTAATACTGAACATTAACCATGCTCTAATATAGCCATTATATGCATCTTTTGACGATTTTAAAACCTAAAAATTATACAGCGTTGCAACGCGAAACGATTGAATAATTTGGAGAGTTCTGTTTTTGTCGTTAAATTTTGTGAAACTACGAAGATTGCTTATATAAGGTATAAAATACGTCGAGAATGTGTACTCGGCGGAATAGCTCAGTAGGCATAAGCGTTTATACTACAGGACTCTGCCAGGACTCCAGGGGTCACTGGTTCGAACCCTGCTCCGGGCAATGTACATTTCCTTTTTTTTTTTTCTTGATTTTTTACTGGAGCTTTTATGATCCAATGTTTACATTTATCAATATAAAGCATTTAATGAATAAGTTAAAAAAAATGCCAAAATCTGTGAAAAGGCCCCTTTAAAGGTGTAAAGAATCTAAACTTTTCTGCGATTAAAGTTTTATTTAACTGGATTAGTATAGGCCACATAACAGACGCTATTGTACTGATTTGTACTAAACAACATTTTGTCATAATCAACAGTTTTAACATGCCGCAGTTTCCTTGGAAGTTGACCTTTGATTGGAGTTATGTATAAAACATTAACAAGGTATTTGTTGACAGTTTGTCCTGTCACGATTATATATTAGTTGAGCCAAACGTGTGATAAAGATCCCTTTTGGGGTGGCGATAAATACTATTTATATTGTTCAACAGTGGGAGACTGAGAAAACATATGTTACAATTAATTTGTCTACTTTGCCTGCTTCTTCTTTATATATTTTTCTTGCTAATCGTTTAAGTTTAGTTTTAGTTAAGTAGGTATATCAATTTACATTTTTTGATAGATATTTATTTGGATAGTAATGGTATGTTTTATTTGACTTGACATCATTGAACCGGTTTATTCATTGATAAGATCGGATCTCCACAGGTGTTTAATCTCGATTGTTAGGTGGGGAGAAGGGTCCGAATGATAATGTTGTCGTCGGCTTACGAATCACATTTCACAAGTTTTAGACAAATATGCATACGTTATAAACCTAATTTAAGTATTACATAGATAATAACTTATCTTTATTTTGATGAACTACGTTTAAGGTATAAAACTATAATTATCTATGTGTTGTGTGCCGCATACAGGCTCTAGGAGAAGTGCCCCCCCGGAGAACTGCCCCCCCCAAAGATTTTTCACTGGGCGGAGAACTGCCCCCTCACTGTTTTTTATAGGGCGGAGAACTGCCCCCCTGCTGATTAATAAGGGGCGGAGAACTGCCCCCCTGTCAGAATTGATGACCCGGAGAAGTGCCCCCTAATTAAAGAAGTTTCGCGGCGATATATAAAGCGAGTATTAAAATGACAATAACGCCAGTAACTTTCTTGCTATTATGTCTGGAAATTGAGTGAAATTTCAAAAATAATATAAAGTTGTACAAGTAATAAAAGTTATAAAACTGCAAAAAAAAATACCTGCCTCGGCATGGACGTCGCCATCTTGATAATCACGTGATTTTCGTCTATGTGAACAAAGAAAAACAAATCACTTTTTGCTAATAAAAAGTTTTCGCGGCTGAATTATTTGATATTTTCCCCTTAATTAAAACAAACAATTAGCATGCAATTTAATCCATCCTTATGCAAGCTGAAAACAATAATTTATTTGTTTGTTTTCGCCAATTACGGATTTGGACGGTTCAATATAATAAACCCGTATGCGGCTTTATTCAATATGCGGCTTTATTCAATATGCGGCTTTATTCAAAGCTAACAAGTTCTTAACAATTAAGGTCGGTCCGGTCTACCAATTAAAAGATCGCGGTGCTTATCGTTAACGGTAACAAGTTCTCTGCCTGCCTTATTAGCTGCTAATTAAAGCAACTGTTACCGATTTTGTTTGTTTGGCATGTCGACATGATCTGCTCAAAATGCAAACTGTTGCCGTAATGTGTGTATTTATGTATGTTATTTTGTATGTCACATGAATTTACTAAACAACATAATAAATTGATTATGAATTCGACTTCACTTCACTTTTTTCTTCAAGTCAGCTAAATTATTGCCTTTGCTTTGCCTATTAATTTACTTTTTTATACGTAAATTTACGTTTTTTTTCCATGGGTCAATACTATCTTTATAATGTAAATTAAAGAGATCTTTTCACGCTTTGGTAAATTGACAAAATTGAAAAAAGTTGTTTAAGATTCGTAAGTTTTCGTTTTAGTTATGATATTTGTGAGGAAACAGTTATACTGAACATTAACCATGCTCTAATATAGCCATTATATGCATCTTTTGACGATTTTAAAACCTAAAAAATATAAAGCGTTGCAACGCGAAACGATTGAATAATTTGGAGAGTTCTGTTTTTGTCGTTAAATTTTGTGAAACTACGAAGATTGCTTATATAAGGTATAAAATACGTCAAACATGTGTACTCGGCGGAATAGCTCAGTAGGCTAAAGCGTTTTTACTTCAGGACTCTGGCAGGACTCCAGGGGTCACTGGTTCGAAACCTGCTCCGGGCAATGTTCTTTTCCTTTTTTTAATTTTTTTCTTGATTTTTTACTGGAGCTTTTACGATCCAATGTTTACATTTATCAATATAAAGCATTTAATGAATAAGTTAAAAAAATGCCAAAATCTGTGAAAAGGCCCCTTTAATTCCGATGTAACTTTTTCTCAATAAGTACTGAGTTGCACGTCTATATTTAGTTGCGACACATGGCCAGTATTAACACGCACGCGTTTCCTGTGTGGACCTCGACTATGTTTCGCGCTCTTATTAAAACACGACTTTTACATGGCATTCATGTATAGTGAGTGGTGCAGATGCGTACCAAGGGCCTTAAACAGTATTATCACATGCCTCTAGACAATTTGTGTTATTTAGTTCGATAAATGGTAATATACTTGTACTGAAATTAAATTGTTACCGGATAAAATGTGTACGGCGATAACGTAAAATTACCCTTAAGTATTTTTTTCACTACGTAACTAATAACTAATATGACACCGGGGGGGGGGCAGTTCTCCGCCCCGACAGATTTGATGGGGGGCAGATATCCGCCTACTAAATTCTGACAGGGGGGCAGTTCTCCGCCCCTACCGATTTGATGGGGGGGCACCTCTCCGCCACCTTTAAAATAAGGGGGCAGTTCTCCGGGGGGGGCAGTTCTCCGGGGGGGGGGGGGCGCTTCTCCGGATACCCCGCATACATACCATCTTGCTTTTTTAAATTTGATCACAACGGTCCGAAGTCATAAACATTCATTATGCATGGTTGCTAAAGCACAGTGTATACTAACTAACCTATGTTTATTGTTGTTTGCTAGGGTTATTATTATTATGTTTTATTTTATTTTTATTTTTTTTTTGGGGGGGGGGGGGGGGGGTGGGAGGGCTTTTATAGAAGATTTCAACTAGTCCTTCAATTAACGAAAAAAAAATATTGGTATAGGAAATATAAAAGAGTAATAGACAGCTTCATTCATGCTGTTCTATTATGGTGTTTTAACGCATATAATTATGTATGGTTGATGAAGCACATTGTATGCTACCGATGTTTATTGTTGTTTGATGATGATGTTAAGTTGGTGTTGCTGTTGTTGTTAATGATGATGATGAGGAGCAGGAGGAAGAAGAAGAAGAAGAAGAAGAAGAAGAAGATGATGATGATGATGATGATGGTGGTGGTGGTAGTAGTGACGACGACGACGATGATGATGATTTTGATTATGATAATGAGATTTGAATTAAATTAATGCGCAAAGATTTTTCTTTTTAGCGGCCAAATGCAGATATCTGCGCTCGGCCGCTGTAAGGGTTATGTAATATTTGCAATCTACATAGGAGTCAATAGCAGATACCCAGCACCATATGCTTATGAGAAACAAAAGCAAAATATTGGCAATCGCTGAAATCTCGAATATGACTTACTCATTTTATTAAATGAAAACCGGTAACTATTTTAAACGGTTATTATATTGCAACAACTTAGCGGTGTTTATCCAAAAGACCATTGTTATAATTACAGGGACGTCAATAGGCCAAACTATTCAGGAAATATGATTTGAGTCGTCAAGGATAGATTTTGAGATCAATGTTCGTCCGATGAGATTTAAAGGGAGTTTGAGGCGTAGGGACAGATTCGTTCGAGTACGCGATCATTTGAGAACAAATTATGTTGAAGCTTTATCGGAATTCCGGAAATTTGCGATCGGTACCGATTTTTTCTGGTTCTTTTTTATTGATTCTGATAAGTTAGCGGCCGGCACGGACATGAATATTAACTGACGAAAACCTCTTCGCTACTTTCCGAAAATCTTCGACATGTTGCAAATATCCGTAATATTCCGCATTGTACTCACCAGAAATTGCAACTAGAAAGACTACAATAAATCAGTTAGCTACGGCTCGGGCGGGGATTTACCTTTTATCCCTGTAAGGGACCTAATGCCCCAGACTACCGGCTATTTTTTCCGGAATTCGAACTTGATACACTTGATATCCCTGAATTAAATATTTTTATCCGCACTTTTGATCTCTAGAGTGCTGACTGTTAGTATTGTATTTGACTGGAATGACTGTCGATTATGTGTTTTTAAGATTAAAACAAGCTTACGAAGAACTTTGTGTTTGCTTTTTTGTACGCTTTCTTTTTAAAAATGTATTGTCCGCCACGGACGCAACAATTGACCAAATGTACCAGATTGTGGTCTCTTTAAAGTGCTATGTTTTTACTGCCGTGATATCTTTAACAAACTACACATTATTGATCGTGGACGTTTTGTACTCTTATTGAATTTGTTTCCCCAAAATATGCTCTTCTATTAGTAGATGTTTAGGTGACGATATTCTAATTATAGATCTTACACGGCCAAGAAACACTAGATAGGTCTTTGCAAAGAGAGCTGTTGGATATCGTGAATGCGTTCAATGTGGCCTGTTTATTTCAGAAAGCTATGTGCAATGTTTTATGGGGATTTCTATCAAATTGCCAATTGCAAAATTTGATTTAATTCATTCGGACCTACAAGCGGGAAACTTCTTCATTAAAGTTCAATGGGCTTTTAAGAAGTTCGTTGAAAGGCCAAATTTGACGTTAAACAGCAACGCCGAAAAAATTGCTACTCAGTCTTATTTATCACTTTTTTTGTAAGATTTACCAGTAGACGTTCTTCAGTGAAATTAAGCAAACACACAGTGCCGACAAATATGGAAGGGTATTTAGGTAAAAATTACATCCTTCTTTGTGACTGTGTCATGATTCTTGATGGTACTTTCAATTAATATGTAGACACCTTTTCATGCTTGATGACACTTACATCTTGCCTGATGTCCAATGTCTATTTACATTCTGCTTAATGGTATCATGCATGTGTACAGATGCAACATTCTTGTTCGTTAATTGCATGCTGCATATGTGTATGTTGGTTTGTGCAGAGAGACTTGTGCAATAGGCGCAGTGCATAATGAAATCAAATATTAATGCGTTTAATAAATTAACGCGATGGTAAGATGTGAGTTTCACCCAAGCACAAAGCAACATACTATCATGCATGATACAATGATGTCAATTGACAGTCATTCCGAAATGCTACGGAGGACTACGGAAATTTACGGCGTATAACGGAAATTTTATGTTATAGGAGAAGTTGCGCACCTTTGTAAGATATTTGCTACTGAACCGAAATTAACCGCGTGTTTGTAGACTTAACTTTTTTTTGGTTAATGACTAACCATATTTTTTGTACAGTAATTTACCTTCAATAACCAAAGAAAGTCTATGGATATATTTCAATATATGCTACTAATGCATGTATGCAGAGCTCCAGATAAGACGCTTAAAGTCGTAAAAAATTGAATTAAATTTAGTAAAAAAGTAGACTTAAATTCTGTGCGTACGGTTACACATTGGAAAAATAAAATAAGAATTCAAAATGTGTGATCATGCGTAAAACTCAATATCAATGCATATAATGTAAACATTTTATCAATGAGTTCCCACTCGTCTAGGCCCTCATTACAATTATGAAATCAACAGCACTTTAACGTTATTATGAATAACAGACCATCTTTACAACAGTCGAAAAGCCGAACGTTTTCCATTATCTGGTCCTTTTATCGCAAAAAGTCTGCTGTAAACCGGCAATTGTCATTAGCTCTTCTTAGACTATAAACCTAAATGCGGATGTGCCAAAAATTATATTTACATGAAAAAAAAGAATTAATAATAGACTTTAAGGCTGGATTATTATAGAGTGTAAACCAAGATTTTGCTGAAAAAGTTATCTGGAACTTTGCATGTATGTTGAGAGGAAATCGATTACATAATTTCAAATTTACTAGAGTACTTTTATATTGCACCACATAAAATGCTTTAAAACTATAATATTGAAGTGCACATATAAACTTTATTATAGATGGGTAGGTATTTCGTGTCAATCTCTTTCACATATGAAAGAGCTGTTGGTCATGCTGCTTTAAGTACATATAGATGCATGACACAATTTAGATTAAGCAAAATAAAACACTAGGTATTTGCCAAGAGTCAAATATATACGAGCAGTAAGAGCGTAATCGTGCACAGCGATACTTACTCTTGTAGAATTGAAACTCTTATTGCTTTCTTTCGAAATAATTTCATGTGTCCGATCTAATATGCAATATGCCCGGTGTTTTTTTTGCGGATTAATGTTCCGTTTTAGATCCATAATTAACGAATGCCTCAATATTTTCAAAAATTAACACCGGAATAATGTTCACCGACATTTTTTCATACAGATTGGATATAAATATTATAGAGCTTAACAAAAAATACATTAAGCCCTGTTCTCCCGGCACACGTGCTGGACACACAGGTGGTTAGCGTGTGGCTATGATAATAATTAGTGAAAACATCTTTTTGAATGATAAATAATCATATTAAAACGAAAAATCAAATTTTCTATAAAAAAAAAATCACTACCGTTTATATATAACAAGGTATCCAACTCGAAATCATCCGAAAACGGGGTGCATCGTTTTGAGCAGCCATTACTAAATTAATTTTGCAGCGATTTTCATGACCCGGTCTTATTCAACGCAGAAATGAATTTCCTTTTAGGAAATGTATATATATTGTTATATTTCTACACATGCTGGGTCAAATTTTAAGAAATAAAGCTATACATAATTCGCTTGACCCAGTTGTTATCGATCAGACCGTATTTATGAATGAAATCTCCAGTTGTAAGGACACAACTCCGCATTGGAGCAATGAAATCACCCTTGTGTTTAAAATGTCAGTTGGTTGAAATGTATGTAAACAAAGGTTTGAAAATGCGCTGGACAGTTAGTTTTGATGCATAATTCTACGGCAAGCACGGTAAGAATGTTTTTTTTTCATACGTTTTATTGAATTATGGTATCGAGGTTCGTGAACTTTGCAGGGAAAATGCCCATTTCCCCGTGAAGATTTCAGTCATGAATACTGTCTGATCGATCACAGCTGGGTCACGCGAGTTGTGTATCGTGTTATTTTTTAAAAGTTGACCCAGTATTTGTAAAAATATTGCAAGACATATACATTTCCAGAAAGGAAATTTATTTCTGCGTTGAATAAGACCAAGATCGTGAAAATCGCTGCAAAATTGATGAAGTAATGGCTGTTTAAAACGATGCATCCCGTTTTCGGATGATTTCGAGTTGGATACCTTGTTGAATATATATTTAACTTATTTTTTTTAAGAAAAGTTGATTTTTCGTTATAATATGATTACTTATCATTCCAAAATATGTTTTCACTAACTAGTATTATAGCCACACGCTAACCACCTGTAGCTGGACACTTTTAAAAAACACTATACAAATTCAAGTACTTATGCATTTAATTGATTGTAAACAATGACGGTTGAAATCCGTGCGTGGGAATTTTTCTGGTAACCAAGAGCGACGTCAACGTTCATGACAAACCTGTTTATATGACATTTATTTATTGATTTTTTCCAACTTGATTGAAAATTATGTTTTATGATATTTTAATACATGTAGATGAAGTAGTTGTTTTCTCAACGAGGAGTACAATAGTTGTACAGTACTAGACACGAGTACTTGTAACTTTCAGGTTTCTCTGTATACCACAGACATTATATAGTCATAAAATGATAAATATGTGTTTATAGAAATTGTAATTATAGCATGGTAAACAGACTAGAGAAATCTGAAAGTTTCACGCACAGGTCTGTGGCAATGGGGGTTTGGGCTACTTTATAAATATGAGGTCGATATGCAATGCACATCGGTAGATTACGTCTACTGTAATTATTTGGACTAGGGAAGGGCCACAATTCCAACACATCAGCCCCGTTATGTTCTGAATAAAATGCATGTATAATTTCTTGAGTGCCAATTGCATCTTACAAATATCAAAAACATTCACGGCAGTCAATTCATTGTGTAAACTTACTGGTCTTCATGGCAATAATGAACGTATTTAGTTTAATGGAGATTATATAACGAAGGGAACTAATTCAGCTTATTCAGTTTACTAGTCAAAATGATTCGGATGTTTTCGCTTTTTTTTCCGAAAAGTAATTTATTCAACATACGGAAATAAACGCGCGCCACCTGATGTCATAATTTAGTAACTTGCATTCTGCTTACTGCCTGTTGCTAACTGCCGTTGTTAATGACGCTTAGTGGCAAAACCGATTATGACTGGTTTCAGGAATAATGAACACACAAACATTGGATAGTCACCAAGCATGTTGAAACAATCATCAAGTATAACCGATAGAGAACAAGCATGTTGGAACTGTCATGAAGCATGTTAGAATAAACATCACGCACAATGTAAATATTATTCATGAATGATGTAATGTTGCAGCAATCATCAAGTATAAACGAATAGACAACAAGCATGTTGGAATTGTCATAAAGCAAATTAGAATAAGCATCGGTCATAATGTAAATATTCACCACGAATGATGTAACTTTTACCTAAATATCCTTCCATAGACATGTGTTGTTACTAAAATAGACATAGAGATTTGAGCATTGGGAGTGACCTAATCATACTGTGCTTTAGCAGTATTACGGAATATCGTTAGTGCCATCGTGGTTACACATTACAATCCAGAGGGCGAGAACGCGAGAACGCGATAGTACGATGGCGACAATGTGACAATACGATGATGACAGGGTGACAATACGATGGCGACAATGCGATAGTACGATGGCGACAATGCGAGAACGCGATAATACGATGACGACAATCAGACAGTGCGATGACGACAGTGCGACAATACGATGGCGACAGTGAGATAGTACGATGGCGACAATACTACAGTTCTATAGTGCGATAATACGATGACGACAGTGCGAAAATACGATGACGACAGTGCGACAATACGATGGCGATAGCCGACAGTGCGATAGTACGATGGTGCCAATGCGATAACGCGATAGTATGATGGCGGCAATTCGAAAATGAGATGGCGACAGTGCGACAATACGATGGCGACAATGCGATAGAACGATGGCGACATTGCGAAGATACCACGGCGACAGTACGATATGACTATCGCATTGTCGCCCCCGTACTATCGCACTGCCGCCATTGTATTGTCGCACTGTCGCATTGTCGTCATCGTACTAGCGCGTTTTCGCAATCGTACGAACGCATTGTCGCCATCGTATTGTCGCACTGTCGTCATCGTACTTTCGCGTTCTCGCATTCTCGCCCTCTGGATTTTAATGAGTAACCACGGTGGCCCTAACGGTATTTTGTACAGTAAAGTGCGTAAAATCTGGTTTGGAATAACAATTTTTATGCCGAAAACCCGACTTTGTTTTATAAGTAGTAGTCTAAATATACAATGAGTTTTCCGAGCATTAAATAAACATATTAAAATAAAATTCATGTTCGTATCAGTTGAAGTTCTTGTTAATAGTAGAAGCAAAAAACACAATAAAACGCTGATTGGGCTTACTAATTTGAGGCAAGAAAAAACACATCGCGCTATTATATATAACATATAACGCGCATCCGCAAAGTTCGAGCGCCCGTCTCGGTGCCGTCGTTTCCGGTAAAAGTTTCGCACAGGAGCTACCGAGTTAGGATATGAGACCACGAATCATGGCTTGACTTTATATATCAGTCAGCGTAGTACCTGACCAGACTGCGCGGTTGGACAAGCTAGGATGGACCAACTTCGGCCGCATATGACATAAGACCCATTTTCGCATGACGCGGGTCATCTGACCTTTATAATGTGTATATAGCTTTGAATGGAATTTGCACATAGTTTTTGGCATGGACTTATTGTTATGTTAATGTGTTGCACGCTTTCAAAAGCAGAGGGCATATATAAGATCAATTATACTACGGAGTTCATTTTCTGTTGCAAAATGAAATGCAATAAAGATTGTTACTCAGCGGTGTGTACAGTATGACAGCGTTGTCTGTCTGCGATGCATTTATACTGGTTCTAAGCTGGCATACTCACCAATTGGACTCAACCATCTGCTCGAACAAGAAATGATAAGTTCTACTAGCATAAACCTTTAATTGTAACTCATTTTAAAAATATTCATGTTATTTATATTATTCAATTTATTATTCAAAATTATAATTATTATTTCCTTTATTGTTGTTTTTCGCATTAAGAAACTTATTCGGCTTACGAAACTGAAAAATCCCATTGGAAAAAAATCCCATGGGAGAAAAAATCCCATGGGATTTAAAAATCCCATGGGATTTAAAAATCCCATGGGATTTTTTGTTTTTTTTTAAACACGACTAAACGCATTAAAATATCGTAGTTGTTCATCATTTCATAAAATATGATGTTTCTGAAAGTTTCATGAATAAATCTCTCAAAATAAGAAAAAAATCCCATGGGATTTTTTTCTCCCATTTTAAAATGGGATTTTTTTATTACTAAATATTTTTATATATAATTGGCATAAAACCAATATACAGTCCTTAAATAACGTTAAAATACTTGCAAACGCAAATAAAACACGTTTTTTAAAATGTTCAAAATCCCATGGGATTTTTCTCCCATTTGCAAATTATGGGAGAAAAAAAATCCCATGGGAGAAAAAATCCCATGGGAAAATCGAAAATCCCATGGGAAAATGCAAAAATCCCATGGGAACCCCAACTTTGCTTATAAATTTCATAGTGAAGAAAACGCGTTTTTTGAGTGAAAATAACCAATTATTAATCAACGATAAGACTTTTATCGCATACTATGTCTCAAAGTAGCAAATCTTTAAGAAAAAGGGTACTTAAGTTTGCGAAATTTCGGTTTCGCAAAGTTTTTCCGGTGGCCGTTTATAATCGTTTTTGTGCTGTACTTGGATAGTTAGTTACCAAAAAACGCAGAACACAGAATTGCTAATATGCTTCAGTGCTAAGAGGAGCTATACCATTATTTTATGTTGTGCTTATAGCGCAAGGAACGAATTGTGCTGTGCTAGGAGAATAAGGTACTGGATAAACAGAACACCGAAGTGTAAAACTGTTAAAGTGCTAAATTGATCTATCCCCTTTATTGCACTGTATTTGAGTGCAAGGAACAGGATAAACAGAACACTGCATTGTTACAGTACTATTGTACTCTATGGGGCTATACTCTGTATTGCGCTGCACTGGCAGAGCAAAAAACCGAAGAAACAGAACACATTCATGTTTAGGCATTACAATGCTTAGTGGAGCTATCTTTATTGGGTTGTACTTGAAGCGCAATGAACCAAAACAACATATGTCCGATTTGTAAAACTGTTTCAGCTCTTAGTGGAGCTATTTACTTTATTGTGTTGTGCTTCAGGAGACAGGAACCGATGAAACAGAACAACGAATTTACTGCCATAGTCCTTGGTGGAGCTATCCTCTTTATTTTGTTGCACTTTGAGAGCATGGAACCGACTAAACAGAACAACGAATTGAGACACTGCCAAAGTATTTGGTGGAGCTATCATCTTTATTTTGCTGTACTTTGAGAGCCTGGAACCGGAGAAACAGATCAGCGAATTTAGAAACTGCCATAGTCCTTGGTGGAGCTATCCACCTATTTTGCTGTAATTTGTGAGCATGGGACCGAAGAAAAATAATAACGACACGAGACACCGTCATAGTCATTGTTGGAGCTAGACTCTTTATTTTGTTGTACTTTGTGAGCATAGGGCCAAAGAAACAGAAGAACGAATTGAGACACTGCCATAGACCTTGGTGGAGCTATCCTGTTAGTTTTGTTGCTTTTTGAGAGCGTGGAACCGAAAAAAAAGAACAACAAATTGAGACACTGCCATAGTCCTTGGTGGAGCTATCCTCTTTATTTTGCTGTACTTTGAGGGTCTGGAACCGGTGAAACAGAACTACAAAATTAGACACTGTTATATTATTCATTGGAGCTATACTTTTTTTGTGATAGGCAAAGAGCGTGAGGTACCGAAGAAAGAGACCTGAATGGAGGTATACATGTTATCGTGCTGTGCTCGAAGCGCAATGAATAAAAAAAAAACATCACAGCATTAAAAAACTGATATCGTGCTTATTTGAGCTATACACTTTAATGTACTGTGCTTAGAGAGAAAGGAAGAGAAGAAAAAGATCACCGAAATGTAGCTCTGGTATAGTGCTCAATCGAGCAATACTCTTCCTTTTCTGTACTTTATTTGGAGAGCAATGAACCGAAAAAACTGGACATAGAATTGTAACATTGTTAAAGTAATATATGGAGCTACACTCCTTGCTAAACCGTTATAAGAGAGCGCAAGAAACGAACAGAAAAACACAATTGAACTACGAATTGTATACTTATAAAGTGCTTAGTGTAGCTATAATTTGTTACACTGCTATAGTTTTAAATTTAGCTAACCTATTTATTGTGCTTTAATTGGATAATACGGAACTGAAAAAAAAAAGTTATCATTTATAATGCTTTAATTGAAGCACAAGAAACTGAAAAACAACAGAGCACTAAATTGTAGAACTGTTATAGTGCTTAGTGGAGCTATCTGATTTATTGTGTTGTACTTTAACCGCAAGGAAGAGAAAAAACAGGGCACCGAATTGTAACAATGCTAAAGTGTTTAAGTGAGATATACTCTTTATTATGTTGTACCAGGACCGCATGGAGGCGAAAAACACAACAACGGGAAACCGAATGTTAACACTGCAAACATGCTTAGTGGAGCCATATGTTGTCGTTGAGCTATCCTCTATACTGTGCTTTTCTTGAGATTATGGAACCGAAGAAACAGAACACCAAATTGTAACACTGATATTGTGCCCAAATGAACTACTCTCTTTCTTCATTATGCTGTGTTTTGTGCGCAATGAACCAATGAAGCCGAATTGAAAAACAGTTTTAGTGGTTAAACAATAAGACCAACATCTTTCATTCGTTCTTTTTGAGGAACATTGCTCATGTGGTTCACCGTCCTGGACAGTGGATCTGTGAACCAACTTTGTATGATTGACGGGTCAATACCAAGCTTTTATCTCTCTCCAAGAACATCCTTTTCATCGTATTTCAAAGATGACAGTCGGTTTCCTACAGTCCCAGCGGGATATCGGTATGAGAATCAGACTCGAATGTCTTCTTCTTTGCCTCAAAGTCACGAATCGTATGAAAGTAATCGCACACTTCGTATTTTAACTGTCCCAAATACTTCTCTCAATAACGTTGTGAAGTTTACATCGACATGTATTTCGCCCCACGGACCGCCCCTAGGGGTGTGAATATTCTAAAGAGATGTCAGCAGTTCCACTTATGGATTAAAAATAAGGCAGATAAAAATACAGCAAATTCACATATTTCAGCAAATAACTTATTGTTAACAAGATTTTAAAACCCTCTTGTATTATAATTGTTATTATTATTATTATTATTATTATTATTATTATTATTATTATTATTATTATTATTATTATTATTATTATTATTATTATTGTTATTATTATTATTATTATGACTATTATTATCGTTATTATAATTATAATTTTTCTTTTTATTATAATAATAATAATTATTATTATTTGTTATTCTTATTATAATTATTATTATTATTATTAGTAGTAGTAGTAGTAGTAGTAGTAGCAGCAGCAGTAGCAGTAGAATTAGTAGAAGTAGAAGTAGTAGTAGTAGTACAAGTGGTAGTAGTAGTACAAGTGGTAGTAGTAGTACAAGTGGTAGTAGTAGTAGCAGCAATAGTAGTATTAGTAGTAATAGTAGTAGTAGTAGTAATAGTAGTAGTAGTAGTAGTAGTTGTAGTAGTAGTAGTAGTAGTAGTAGTAGTAGTAGTAGTAGTAGTAGTAGTTGTTGTAGTAGAAGTAGTAGTAGTAGTAGTAATGTAGAAGTAGTAGTAGTAGTAGTTGTTGTTGTTGTTGAAGTAGTAGTAGTAGTAGTAGTAGTAGTAGTAGTAGTAGTAGTAGTAGTAGTAAGCAGTAACTAATATGTCGACGACCGTTAACTTTTTCTCGCTATCGTGAGACCGAGGGCTTCACAACTGACCGCGGCTGCCTCCGGTTTCAGGGCCTTTTTTAAACGTTCACCATCGATACCAGCCTGAATATAGAATCAGTTTAATAACAAGTGGCTGACGATATGGAAATGTTTAATGCAATCATGAAAGCATCAGACGTGTACTCATTGCGTGAATAGTCTGTGCCTTATGTATGTTAGTCAAAAGTTTTAGATATTCCGCTTGCATGCATAACACATTATTAGCATTAAGCGGTTATTAAGAGTGTGTCATGTTATACGTTCATCAGGCTCAATTGTTTCACCCGAGATAGAAAAATTAAAAAAATGATTATAGAATTGGTAAGTTTAATCTTGAACAAAATTTTGTTATTTTGATTGATACAAAATTAAATTATTCGGAGCCCCTCGTCTTTTTGTGCTTGTGCTTAAACAGCTATTTCTATCGATATGGTACCGAAGTGCATACGTGGGTTTTGATTGTAGATAATACGTCTATTTATTCACACCTATGCTATCATTTTAGTATACTAAATCAACATTGCCGATGTAGGAAGACATATTATAAGCAATAAAAGCATTTATCATTACTAAGGCGTCTGTACAAACTTCTGGTTAGACTCCTTGAAAGATGTCACTAAGTGCCTATGTTTCAGCTTTGATAAACGTATACGTTGAGACATGTTGTGTATTTGAAAATCAATATGTAATTCTGTCCTTTATACTGGTGGGGAATTTTCATGTTGTTTCCACAGTCCTTCCGTTTTACACGTCACTGGTCATTTGACGTGAATAAAATAGCAAGCACTGACTCTCTAAAACCTCTACCAGGATGTAGCGTTTTTATCTTAACAACTACTTTTATAATAGAACATATGAATATACAAGGATTTAAACTGTGAACACCGCCTTTAAAAATTCAATGCTAAACACTGGGGTTTTAAACTGGATGGATAGACAGCCAGCTGAACCTCAAGCAATGCGGAGTATTAAACCTTCTAAAAAATAAACCTTCAGGAGCATATTGAGTTTCATTAGTTCTCAAATGAGAAAGGGATATAGCAAGGAACGGACACATCACCGATGAGTCCGTTGATAAGGCAGATACGTTACTATCGATCGAAGTGACTTCCATACTTTCTGAACCTGACATACGTTTGTATAGAAATTTCAAATTAGTATCGCCATTGTCAACGTTTATAAATTTGCATTACGTAACGAGGTTAGTTGTGGAATTTCATTTGTTTCTGTTTGATGCACACACAAAATTTGAAACCCTTGAAAAGAAAAGAATCGTATTTGAGTTTAAACAGACGAAAAGCGATTACCTATTTCGATTTGAAAACATGACAAGATGGCGTAACCAAGACTTGGCAATGAAATCTATTAAAGCAACTTTTTTTGTCTAAATATAGACAAGAGAGTCATGACGACCCTTAAAGGGGTCTTTTTCACGTTTTGGTGAATTGCCAAAATATATAAAATGTTTCAGAATCGCAAAATTTCGTTGTAGTTATATTATTTGTGAGGAAACAGTAATACTGAACATTCACCATGTCATTAAATGCTTTATATTGATAAACGTAAACATCGGATCTAAAAAGCTCCAGATAAACAACAAGAATAAAATTAAAGAATTAAATAAAAAGTAACCCTCAACTGGACTCGAACCACTGACCCCTGGAGTAAAAATCTACCGCTTAGACCACTCGGCCATCCGTGCTAATACAATAAGTGATGTATTTTATACTTATCATAAGTAACTCTCGTAGTATTACAAAATATAACGACATCATCAGAACTCTAAAAAATTATTCAATCGTATCGCGTTGCATCGCTTTATAATTTTCAGGTTTTTAAAACGTTAAAAGATTCATATAATGGATATTTTAGAGCATGTTAAATATTCAGTATTACTGTTTCCTCATAAATATCATAACTAAAACGAAATTTTGCGAATCGTTTTTAATTTTGTTAATTAACCAAAACGTGAAAAGGCCCCTTTAATGGCCGTCATGACCCTCTTGTCTATATTTATTAACAGTGAAATTGACCATGCTGGAATAGCCCCAAATACCAAATCCCAGGCCAGACCTACATGTAAACTTGATTTAATGGGAAGTGTCATCAAGATTGGTCAATCTAAACTTAGGTGCTCGAACGTGTAGAAATTCTATATAAAATACAGGTAAACATAAGTAACTCTCGTAGTATTACAAAATATAACGACATCATCAGAACTCTAAAAAATTATTCAATCGTATCGCGTTGCATCGCTTTATAATTTTCAGGTTTTTAAAACCTTTAAAGATTCATATAATGGATATTTTAGAGCATGTTAAATATTCAGTATTACTGTTTCCTCATAAATATCATAACTAAAACGAAATTTTGCGAATCGTTTTTAATTTTGTTAATTAACCAAAACGTGAAAAGGCCCCTTTAATGGCCGTCATGACCCTCTTGTCTATATTTATTAACAGTGAAATTGACCATGCTGGAATAGCCCCAAATACCAAATCCCAGGCCAGACCTACATGTAAACTTGATTTAATGGGAAGTGTCATCAAGATTGGTCAATCTAAACTTAGGTGCTCGAACGTGTAGAAATTCTATATAAAATCCAGGTAAACAATTGACAGCAAAATTCTTGGGATATCATTGGAAGAGACGATATTTTAATCAGTCGGGCAATATTGCTTTAATGAAGTTTTCCAAGAGTTATCCTTTCTGACAACTTAACTGTTAGCGTTGCAAATCAAATAGTTTTTTTTAAAATAAAATATTTAACACGTTTTAATACACTTTTATGTTATGATATACAACATTCAAGAAAAGAACAATCTTGTAATTTGAGTTCCAGCTTTACCCACATGAAGTTGTATATCATAAGCAATATTGTTTGAATGATGAAACATACCATAAAAAATAGCTTAATCAATAATGCCATGCATTATATGCAACATTCAAGAAAATCAAATGATAGAAATAGGAGTATTCTTGTATTTTTATGTTGTTTAACTCTGTGTAATGTGTAACACTACACAAAAATAAATAATGGTACAAAAGCAGTAATGTGGAATCACTAATTTGAAGCGCAGTAAACATTTAGATTTTCACTTTATAACGGTTATGTAGCTCACGACGGTATGCAACTAATGAATGCATAACACACTGTTTTCCCAATTTTCAAATGATTTTCAATAAATAAAAAAGATGTCAGTTTGGCATGCTGTAATACAAAATAGTTGGTATACCTAAATTATCCAGACGTGGAGACATGGACCAATGCAATTGGACATCCTTATTCAGAACCGACCAATGCGTTTTCTGTTCGATTAAGGCAAACTTTCCCCCCCCCCAAATTTCATTTGCATAAATGTAAGATTGCGCGAACAAGTCCGCTATTGAAACTGCTAAAAATGTGTACCTCGTGAATTTAAAAGATTCAACAGTATAGCAGTATTTTGGTCATGCTGAAAATTTAGAAAAAACCTTTTCACTGCATTATGTACCTGCACATTTAAACATGAACTGGACTCTGTCACGGCCATATTGAACAACTGACATGCTATATTGAGCGACAAACATAGCTCTATGTCTCGCGTATTACCGTTTTATACACCAACCGGATATTTAATGACCACATATAAACATGTCAGACTATAGTGATTCTATTGAAAAACGTAGGAGTTACACACACTTCATCAGAACAACACTTAAAGAATTTAACAGAACAACAGAAAACTCAGTTTCAATAAATTCTTCCGTATTCAAAACACTTCGAAGTATGCGTTCATACTACACTAGGCACAAGCTTGTTTCAGACATTTAAACGAGTCGTTATCAATTTTTAAAACTCAATATACCAACAATCACTTATCTTATAGGTTGAGTTGTCATATTTGTTACATTCCCAAGTGACACTTGTTTGGGCTATCTCGTGAATCATGGGAAAGAAAATGCGTTCTTTGTCTATCGTCACTAGAGGCATCTATAATCTGTCTCGGCGTTAGCTTTCTAAATAGACTACTAGTCTTCTAATTATTTTTGAATAAGTAAAATACGATACGGTATCTAGTGAAGAACATGTGAAATACTTATTGCTGTTAAACGCTGTAATGCGTTGTATTTGCATGCACAGACTTGACAAAGTTATTGATCATAGATGTTATTTAAATAAGCGATCATAAATAAACAAGACGGCTCAGTTGATAAGATATTATGAACTCGTTTTTTTTTAACACTTGAACGATAAATGAAATCATGTTAATAATTATTTCAGTTATTATACAGGCAAAGACAGAGGTGTCAACACAATTGTATGCGGTTATAACAATTATTAAATGTCATATTTATGCCATTTGTATTCAAGTCTATGCCTTAATTTCCCAGATTAAGTGAAATGTTTTCGTATGTCCCACTTCCAACATGCACTCACAAAATTACATCTGGGTACTATACACATGTTTGGAACAGAAACAATGCTAATATTGTATATAAACGTGGAACATCAATGAGCGTAACAACGTTAACATACTAGAAAGTTGGTTCAAACAAAAATAACATTATTTCATTGCATCACAAGAGCCTTGTTCAAGATGAATATCGTATATGGCGTCAGGACCAATCTAATCGGCTAGTAAAGTGCCTTTACACCAACAGCTTAAACGGAAAGAGAGCATACATATACAGCTAAATTAAAAACAAAACAAAATATTAAACAGTCTAAAGCAGATATAGATAGCACCATGTAACTGAAGCCACCAACATGCAACCGAAGATACTATCGCGAATTAATATACTACAGTGCAATATTTCTAAAGACACATAACTTCAACTCAAAACACAAACTAAACGATACATTCACGAGCCGTCTAAAAATCGTCGCGTACACTTTACCATTTATCCAATTTAGCGATTTTGTTAACTTTTATCGTGGTGTACCCGTGTTTCATTGCCTAACAAGATATTTATCGGTACTTCTACGGCATCTTACTGTTTATAACTACCTATCATATTGATTTAGTCATGTGCAGTCTAAAGTCGTGATTTGCATTCATCAAATTAAGCGTGTTATTAAATTTGTAACGCACATGTTGCAGTGATAAATAGACCCAAACGTGTTTTCTCCATAACAAATGCTTGTAGAGGCCATAGCTACTACGCTGATATAGTCACTTGTAGTAAAAATGCATCAATTGCTGGTGATTGTTCATCCGATTATGCCCTTTATTAACGTAAAGTTTTATTATTACGTTTATTTTTATTACCAAAACTTGAAGTACCTATTTTTGGTTGCCAAAAGTACCAAAGCAAGAGTTTTTTCCAGACAATCGTCTTCTTTGGGCTTTTAGAGTATACAAACACCTACCACGCGGATACAGGCACACTCCGTCTAAGGTCGTCACGTGCATGACACAATTCATCCAATTTCGCACTTTTCTTAAATGTTTACGTGTAATGTCCATGTTTCAGGGACCACAAGTACCAAAAGATAGCTTTCCCGGACTATCCACTACAACGCGCCCATACAATACACAAACCATTCTTACATAGTCACACGCCGACTAAATTGTCACAAGCACCATGTATCCATTTTAGCTTTTGAATTACATTTTTAATGAACAGTGTCCAATAGTATTCCCTGACGAATAATTCCGACTGAAAGAAAACAAAAACTGCCACGCTAATTTAGTAACGTGCCAGTGTCAATGTTTTAGTGGCACAGAGACGATTGTCCCAGTACCATGGATTAATACGTGCTTAATACAGCTGAAACGCTGATATTATCATGTGTCGTCTAAATGCATCATGCGCGCGATTTATTAATTTGTATGTATTATTTTTTAATACTCCTACTTTCCTAAGCATTTCTTGGACATGATCTGAAACTGTCATATTACTGATATAGACTTAATTCCGATGATCGACATGTGTTGACACATTTATAATAATGTTTAATTCTCTATTATTGAAAATACCGGAATTATAAATTTAAATAATTAACTTGTTCTTTAATTTGAAAATTATTTGCTTCCCGAAAATAATATTTTGTATATTGATTTTTTCATTAAACGTTATTGAGTAATATAACATTTGTTTAATTATTAAGTGTTTTATCGGATGATATGAGTTTTTATTGTTATTATAATAATTGTTAAAATTGTTAAGATAATTAGTGTCTAGTGGTTAAAATGTTTGAATACACAAGTATTAATGTGTTGTTGACTTTATTAATGGCTTTTTTATATATAAAAAAACATAATATAGAAGAGTTGTGTTCACAAATTTGTTTGTAATTTAAGGAGAAAATTGCAAACAGTAAATAGTTAACTTAACTTTTATATGAACGTAGTAGTAACTAACCTATTGCAACGGTAAGTATGAATGAGATATGTTAGACAAAACTTAAAAACTTTCTTCAACACACACATGGTTTATTTGTAAATCTGTACGAATAAATCTTAAACCCCTTATGTCCACAATGCCATAGAAGTATCCACCATACACGCAGTTGCTTTTGGACTTTTCGTCTCAAGTTTTAAAACGTGTGTAATGGTCAGAATTTCTACCCGGTCAGGAATCCGACTTATAAGCGACATTATGGTACTTCCCACCAACTAAACTCTTATTGTTTGTAGTGCGGTACGTTCATTCGTTGTGCTGTGCTTAAGATTTCTGAGATTATACGGACACCATTCACCGACTAGGATGTGATTTGAATACATGTACTTATGCCTAACGTAGTATAAAAATATATAAATAGACGTTTTAGAGGTTGTTCGAATATTTTCGTTGAAAATGGCTGCTTCAAAAGTTACTTTTATGATTATGTACGCCATTAATCGGACAGTCTCGCAAGAAAATGAGGACGAAGATAAATGAGGTCCAGGACCTATGGATTGAATATTGAAACATAGACGACCACAGACAACAGTAAGAAAGCCTACAACACCGTCAAGAACCCTACAAAGACCAGTCAGTTCAAGGCCAGGTTTATATCAAATGCCGACGGAATGCCGACGGAAATCTCCTGAAGGAGAGTGCAGACGTCCTAAATAGATGGACTAAATACTGTAGCAACCTGTATAACTACTCAATTCAACCAGACCCTAGTCTTTATCAGAAAGATCTCCGACCAGAAGCGGATAATGAAGGAGTCAGTGCGCAGTCTTAAGGCAGGAAAATCTTCGAAATTGTGCAATGTTCCATTCGAGCTGATTAAGCATGGACAAGTGGCAACAACTGCAGCAATGACAGCACTACGCAGAATATCTAGGAGAAGAAGAAGTGGAGCAAGGATATACCCCAGGTTCTGGTCATCCACCTACCGAAAAAGGATAACCTGAAGCTGTGTGAGAATTACAGCACCACCAGCCTCATCAGCCATCCTAGTAAAGTCATGATACGTATCATCCTTAACCGATTGAAACGTAAGGCCAAAGATCTGGATTCCCAGTTCGGCGGAGCACAATGAAACAGATCTTTAACAGCATAACAGTCATAATTGAGGAACACTTGCAAAACCAACGTCTGCTACCACGTCCTGGTTTAACTGTTTCTTAAAAAGATAATGCAGTAGACCTTCAAATACCACCACACATCTATCTTCATCGGTGGAAGACCCATCTCCAAAGTGGGCTTTGCTGATGGCATTGAACTCATGGGGGTAACCAGCAGTGAACTCCAAAATCACACCAACAAATTTAATGAAAGAGCAGAATATATGATGGGGGTCTGCACAAAAAAGTGTAAGAACATGGTGCCCAGAACGTACAACACAAAGCCATTAACGTCGAGAGGCTGGAAGAAGGGACACGCTAGAGGGAGGTCGCCGTCGAGGCCGTCAGAAGAAAATATGGTTAGACAATATAAACGAGTGGAAGTCCCGCCCCTTCGATGAGCAACTCTCAGCAGCCGTGTCGTGTCGTGACTCTTTGTCGTCGTTTTAAATTGCCGCCCCTCCCCAACGGCAATCCCGGTCAACGGAATGATGATGATTATGCTCAGCACTTTAAATTGCTTTTTTTAACCTTTCTCACTGTGTATCCTCTGATTCGATGCTTATATTTATCATACGAGTAAGTAATAAGGTTCCCACGAGTTAGTTAGGCGCTACCGGGAGTGATTTTGTACAATTGTATATTAAGTCCGTTGTGAAATAGAAATGGTACTCACTGTATGCCAGTAACTGAATTATGTCCTGCTTGAATGAGAGGTATGGGGAGATTGGTCGGATACATAATTTCAAGTCCAAATTACACATAAGTTAAATGGCAGTTCGGGATTCAAACTGATTTATATAATTGTCAAGCAACATTTTTAGGAAAAAATGAATGTAGATTTGAATAAGAAATTATTTAAATCATTTTATTTTTATTTTAACGAAGATTTTCATAACTATAACAAACTGATTTGAATAACGTTTCATGGACATTTAAAGTTGTTCATTCGTGTTGATTCATTAGATATATTCTAAATGCATTTAGCTTTTTTGATCATTCAATGTTTCATAACAAATTAATATGCTTTTAATCCAACACAAATATTTACATTAAAATTTAAGTACATAATATAATAATCATTTATCACATTTAAAGTGATGTATACCTGTAGAGAGTAAAGGTAAAGAGAACTATAGAATTCGTCATGAAAAGATCGACAGCAATCATATTCTAGTGAGAACAGAACAAACCAGATGCTGTTAATTTTTTTATATTATTTACACGAAATATATATGGATGTGCTGTAAAGCATATTAAAACAACAAAGAATTAATTTTAGTACCTCTTACCGATTACAAACTTTAATTTATGTTTGATGTAGCATATCCTATTGTAAACATATAACAACTGAGCAAAACGAATGAAGTGAAATAATATTGATACTATAAAAGAAAACACAACTACATCTATTAAAATTATGTAGAAAATAATTAAAAAGGACAAAACTAAACAATATATAGTCATGTGTTCTCAGTTGTAAAAGCATGCATTATTCCCAATTTACGGTGGTTTCATGTGCTTATTTTAGAAAGTATAGTTACTTTTTGCATAATTATAAACGTATTCGATCTTGGAATGT
This sequence comes from Dreissena polymorpha, assembly GCF_020536995.1. Taxonomy (NCBI): domain Eukaryota; kingdom Metazoa; phylum Mollusca; class Bivalvia; order Myida; family Dreissenidae; genus Dreissena; species Dreissena polymorpha. Next base: position 155,386,258 of record NC_068356.1, on the reverse strand, counting down.
TTTATGAATATAACACTTCAACATATATAACCATGTTTGCGGTGATTGATAAGCCATTTTTTAAATAACAGGGTACACGAAAGGTCCTTTTTAATTTATTTGTCTTTTTGTATAAAGGATCATGCTTTCAGCCTAATGAATGCGCTTATTGATAGATACACATAACACAATTTGCACACTTTTAAAATGTAAATAGCCGTTTATTTAACTGAAGCATTGTATACGCTCTTTCTTAGGAAAATACATCGTTCGGTTCTTCTATCAAAATGTTCAGTGTTAACATAAATAATAACCAGTATCCTAATGAATTGTAACAGATAAGTACTGTCAAATTAAAGTTGATAATTTCCCGTATCTATAATGACCGTTTCATTTGCTCAAGTCAAGTGTTAATGTCTCCGCTTTGCCAGTCTTTACATTCTCACAGAATACACGTAACTCTGTGTCTCCGAACATAAACGTTGTCTTAATAATCTGTTCCTGCAGTGGAATGTCCGTATCGCAGTAATTTTTAATTCGACCAAGTTGTTCACATCCAGGATCTGTTGTGAAGGCCGGATCCCTGTCTTTCGTCCTGTATATTAGAATATTAGTAAGTTTACATCTAGGTCTGATATTATGTGTCACTTTGGAATCAACTTGGACCTCTTCATTCGCTCTAACAAATATCTCGAAACAGTTGTCGACTCTCCATGTTCCGTGTTTGTATACTTTCCTTTCGGCAGGATGTATTTCCTCGTCATATTGTTTCCATGCACGTATCCCATACGTGTAATCCATAAGCCTGGATATAATGATGTCAGGTTTGTGTCCAAACATCACGGCTCCTTTCAGAACGGCGAGACCCGCCTCCCCAGGAACAATCACCTGTTTCCCAGGTAGTTCTTCCTTAATCCTTTGCTGTACGTATGGACTCTCTGCAAACCCTCCAACTAAGATTATAAGATCAACAACCTTCATTCGTTCTTCTTTAAGAACACTGCCCATGTAATTCGACGTCTTGGAAACAGGATCTGTGAACCAACTTTGCATGATTGACGAGTCGACACCAAGCTTATCTCTACCTCTCGTGAAAACGTGTTTACCGTATTTCAAAGATGCCAGTCGGTCTGATAAAGACTGATGAAAATTCGCCTCTGAAATTTCCTTCAGTGCAACTGGGATACGAAATGTGATGTCGCTTTGAGAATTAAACTCGAATTTCCTCTTCTTAACCTCAAAGTCACGATTCATACCAAAGTAATCGTACATTTCTTTACTTTGCAAGGCATTTATGGCCATTGTCCCAAATACTTCTGTCATAAACGCTATGAAGTTTGCATCGACGAATATTCCGCCCCACGGACCTCCGCTGGGGGCATGAATATTCTTCAGTGAGCCATCAATTAGTTTTTCATGGACAGATATGTCAGCTGTTCCACCTATGGCATACAAATAAGGCAGATAAAATACGAGAGTAGTAGTAGTAGGTGAAGTAGAAGTTTTACAAGTATTATTATCATTATTAGTAGTAGTAGTAGAAGTAGAAGTAGTAGTAGAAGAAGTAGTAGAAGTAGTAGTGAAGTAGTAGTAGTAGTAGTAGTAGTAGTAGTAGTAGTAGTAGTAGTAGTAGTAGTAGTAGTAGTAGTAGTAGTAGTAGTAGTAGTAGTAGTAGTAGTAGTAGTAGTAGAAGTAGTAGTAGTAGTAGTAGTAGCTGTAGTAGTAGTAGTAGAAGTAGTAGTAGAAGTAGTAGTAGTAGTAGTAGTAGTAGTAGTAGTAGTAGTAGTAGCAGTAGTAGTAGTAGTAGTAGTAGTAGTAGTAGTAAAAGTAGTAGTAGTAGTAGTAGCGGTAGTAGTAGAAGTAGAAGTAGTAGTTATTGTAGTAATAGTAGTAGTAGTTGTTGATGTTGATTTTAAATGGTAGTAGTTGTAAAAAAATAGTATTAGTATTAGAATAAGTAGTAAAAGTTGCAGTAGTTGGGCTACTAACAGAAGCAGTTTTTGAAGTAGAAGTTGCTGTTGTTGCAGTAGTAGAAGTTGTAGCAAGTGTGGTATTAACAGTAGCAGAAGAAGTCGTAGTTGAAGAAGAAGTAGCATAAGCATTACCTCCTAAGTCGACGACCATAAACATTTTTCCGGCTAAGGTGTGACCGAGGGCCTCACAACAGACAGCGGCTGCCTCCGGCTCCAATGCCAATTTTAGACGGGTGCCATCGATTCCTGCCCAGATAGAGATAAACACTGTTTAAAATGATTCTGCATTTGTACCTAGTTTTTTTCAAGATAGAGCATATAATCAAGGTATAAGAGATAGGAACATGGCACTTGTGGATTTACGTTGAGTATATTTACATAGCGAAATCGATTAACAATTGTTAATTTGTTTATAAACTATTATGAACCTCAATCGCTGCTTCTCTCATGAACTTTTTTGCAGCTATTCCCCAGATAGCAGGTACGGTAATAATGTATCTGATGTCAGTTTCTCTTGTCCCAATGTTACTCATACTCAAAGCGTCCAAAAGGTGTTTCTGTAGATATTTGAGCGACATCGTAAATATCGGTTTGGCTGGGAAAGTTTTACCTTCCAAATCTTCAACTGTTGCTGAACTCAAAATGCGCTGAAACAGTATAAAAAAGCTATGCGGACAGTTACATCTTATATAATAAGTCCGCTAATACCACACCTCACAGCGGCTAAATTAACGTGTTATAGTCATTGTTTTTATAACGAGACGGTATAAATATATGTAACGAAATGTATTAAGCGTTCACAATGAATACACAATTGATATTGAAGTAAATAATAAATGTGACGATTTACCTGATTGTGAAGAACCATCTTAAATCTTCTGAACAGTCTCCAACCATGGTGTTTTCCGTCCTCTGCCAAAGATGAATACTTATCCTCGGCGTCGAATCCAAAGGAGTCGAACTCACCATCCTCATTGATAAGAACACATGTTGGTGTTTTAAGTGAGATGAGTTTACCAGATCCGGCAGTCCAACTCTTGTTAGATTTGATGTCATTTGGAGTGTCTTTGCAGGAGAATGCATATCCACTGTAAGTGGTTCCGAAGTCGAACGCAGCCACAATCAGGTATTGACTTCCGGTAGCCATAACTGTATCTAAATATATATAAATATCCTAGCTGTAAATGTTGTCACTTAAATGTTAAGTGCCGTAACCGTGATATACTTTCATTGACACCAATTAGTGTGATTTTAGGTGAAGTAAGTGGGATAGCATACCAGTTTATGGTTAGTGACTAACGACCGTATTGTTTCAAGGAAAAGCTTTGACAATGAAAAACCTACATTGAGTTTATAGCATAAGTTTGTTTTAAATTTGAAAAATCGACTAATAATTGCTTTCTGTTATAATAAACATTTGGGCCTCGAGATTTACGCAATTCGATTTGTTGGTCATCATGGTGCAATTTTGTAAATACGGAGTGGATTTTGAATCAACTAAAAATTGTTTAAAAATGCTCTCTGCGTACAACCATACCGATGCGTTTGTGTATTGCTGCATTTTTTGCAGCTTAACCTTAAAACACGCATTTCCTATTGAGGAAAAAGTAAATTATAAATAAATAAAATTAATACACGTTTTGAAGGCTCCAAACACCTTGATTACGTCCATACTAAACTTTAAACAAGAAAGGCCATTCTGACACTGCCTCTTTAAGTATGGACCATAACAGTATTTCCAACCTAAACCTATCTAAAACAATGTGCCTCCGTCGGTGTTTTACATATGTGTATGCAAATGTTGTGAATTTAGAGGTAATACACCATTTGACTTAAATAAAACTAGTTTACTCCTGGAGAATATGGAGTTTTATTATGTATATAATTAACAATACATATAAGTTTTAATTATAATGGAGATTTCATGATAAGGTTCATACATATTTATCGATTGACGTTACTAGCGGCATGCGCACTTGCTACACATGACATTATACCAAACTGTATATAAATATTAAATATTGATATGTTTATTTGTAAGCAGGTATGTTTAAATGCCTATCAATATTTAATTACATTATTTACCGAATCTAAGTGTTTAAGTAATTTTTTAATATAGACCGTAATCATATAGTTTTATCTACGTCTGTATAGACAAGCATTGATAAATACTTTAAATTAAATTATGTTTTGTTGTGACTGAGGTTTACAAGCTTGGTAAATTATTTGAAAAATAATTACGTTGCTCAGAATTTGCATTTTATTTATCAGTTGAGGAAAGTGTTTAATTTTATTCCCTATAACTAAAAGGTGTTTTTTAATGTAACATGAATTAGAAATTAAGATAAATAAAAACGTGAATTCTTTCATTGACATCAATAGTATCGTTGTTGTAACTTCTCTTACAAAGTTCCTTGTAACAATTATATTACTGCATTCAACTAGCAAATGCTGGGTATTAAATGAATGCGTGATTATGTACTTATTATTTATGGAATAAAACATAAAATCATATTCTCTAATTCAGGTTTTCAACATTTAGTTAATGAATGTTGTTATCCTTGTCACGCCTATTATACAATGAATGTCATAAAATAGCGTGATGCCTGTCTCTACCTACGCAGCCGTTCAATTGGTTTTGTAGACCTTTATTAATAAACTAAAACAATACACTACCAATTATATCACCGGAACATAACTGTGTTCATGATGTGTTTTCCCAATCCGATTCCTATCTGACAACATTTCGTTAAAGCGTGTAACTAGGTTAAAATATTTTATTATCTTTTAACTTTCAAGTGTGATATGTTCTTTGGAGCTATGAATCTAATTATTGCAACTTCACCGTCGCACAATACTTAATATTACTGAATCTTTATTCATTTCAAAAGTCGTGAGTGCAGAACGTGTGAATGGTGTGGACATAATTTAAACATGTGTATACACGAACATACAAACAGATCCGCAGAATCATAATTGGGATGGAGCAACATTAATGGTGTGAAAAAACATGAGAAATAGAATTGCATATCATATACACCTATCGAAACGACAAAATTTGATGATATATTGATTGTTATATTCAATTAAATATTTTACTCAGGAAATTCTTGTCTTCTTTGGTAACAGAAGAGCCCTTTATATCAACATCTGAAAGAGAAGAAAACGACATAACGCTAGTCCTACTTAGTCCTACTTTCGATTTGAGATAGGAGAACAAAATGGATAACTAAAAAACATAGATATTGGGCAAAAGTGCCAAAACAATATTGAGAAATTGTCTCCTGATAACGTTCTTCTTCGTGTCTTAAAATTATATTTACAACTTCATGCCTCCCTGTTTACGATTTAGAAGGCATTGAATTAGAAACAGACTTTTAGCCATTACCACTTTCGATTTGAGAACAGAACAAAATGACATTGCCATCATTTCCTTAAAATATAATATTTCATGAAATCATCACAAATACAGTAAATTCATTATCGATATCAAAGTTCAGTAATGTCATACACATAATGAAAACAGTATTCAGCAAACATCTTACCAAAAATAATCGCACAAACCCACTGCTTGAACAAACGAGTCACCTGCTTATTGACCAGGAAGTAATTTGGAATTTTTTTACTGCGCCTAAATATAGATTTCCAAGAAGAAGGTTAAATCTGTATTACGATACGTATTTTCGTCATGGCAACTTGCAGAACTTCACATTTCCATTCAGGCATTTATTCTATCTTGCTTCTAACAGTGCATAACAATTGGGTTAAGAAATAGAATGAACTATAAAACGGCTTTTAAAACATTATGATTCACACCACTTCTTTATGTCCTCATTATAAAACAGTTTATAAAAACTTATTTGTACATTACATTCTTCCCGTCCCGACTATTTAATTTGTCTACAAATTAATACATATAATTATAAACGGCATTTCTTAAATAAGAATTTTATTATCAACGTGACGAATGCGTAAATACATAAAACTATCACAGCGTCAAAATATTTCGAGATACGCTTACAATATCAAAGGCTAGAAAGTTTTTACTTCTTTTACTCAGGCATTAATGCTTTCATTTCGGAAACATATATCCATGAAATGAATACCAAGTTTGTAGGTAAAGACCTATAAAGTACGATTTTTCATGTAAGTCTGTTGGTTTGTCTTGAATTTCTTCTGTCTTGTTGGCCAGTATTTGGGCTGTTTGATTTGATTATTAGTTCACAATGAAATGAAAGATTTCAAAATTACGGCATAATTGTAAACATTTACACAAGAACCACATGGCTGCCTTAAATGTCAAGGTACGAGACAAAATGTTTACGCTAAAATAATGACCAGGATTATTTTTTCGTTACTTGATCACCATTAAGGAACAAACCATGCTAATTTGCGCTTAAACTTGATTGACGCCTTGGATTTTAAACAAAATGTATACGGCTTTATAGTCATCGTCATTATGAGAGGTTTGAAAACACTATAAGCAAATTGAGTGTAATAACATGTGGCGGAAACAACTTCATTTACATTATTACTGATTCCTCTTACACGTTTATCAGCCTCAATTGTATAACCCGAGATACTAAAATAAAGCATGTTTTATCGATTTCATTCGTATTATCTTCAACAAAGTTATATTTAATTTTCAATATATTTCATTTTAAGGAATAAAATAAATTATTTTCTGATCAGCATTGTAGTGAAATCATCTATTGCTGTTGATCGATGTGGTAGCGTGGGTTTTGACGGTTGATTATGTTTCGATTGATGCACACTTATAGCATTATTGCAAGTGCACGATATCAACGTGTTCGATGTAAGACGACAGACTACACTTTGTGAAAGCATTGCTCAACTTAACAAAGTCTCTACCAACCGTGTGGCAGGTTTCATTGACAGATGTAACCAAATGCCTAGGGATCTGGTTTGAAACAAGCCATGTTTAAATCACACTATTAACAGAAATATTAGCTGATCGAGCTAAATATTAGCCAATTCTTCAGAAAATCTTGAGCAATAATCAGCATTGTCCTTCCATAAACCCTGAGCTCTCTCGTGAGAATGTTTAATCTTGTTGTATGCACTTTCCGTCCTTATTTACACGTAAGTGGCATTATGACTTTTATATAAACGTTCCCTTCACGAGCATATGTATATTCATTGTTCCTATAACTGACGATGCATTAGCTGGTGATATAGGACGGCAATTACACATCACTGTAGTTTTCTCGATAAGGCAAATAAGTTACCAACGATCGGTGTATATTGCGACTTGCACACTTGCTAAGTTAGTCGATTGTGTATCATATTATCACACCCGCTGTACAGGTGTATTACACAACATAGTTTAATTAATGTTGCTGATGATTCATGATGGAGGCTGACACGGAACCTCCTCCTGTGCAGTCTGTTCAATTATCAAGCGATGTTTCAGTTGTTTATTCTCTCATGCAAAATTTGCACAATAATGACCATAAATAACAATACACATTTATGATTTATACAAATAAATAATTCTTTGTGTCATCATAAAAATAATTGATCAATACTTGTTTGCATATCAATACCTACCGTTCTGTTACGGTCATCTGCACATCACTGAAAATCTTTATCAAGAATGTTCTCTCCAATGAGTATTGTATTGAAAACGTGACGCAGATACAGCTTAGAGAGTGTAATTGTAGGCTCAACAACTGTTCTAATTGGTAACTTTTTTTTATTATCTTATACCTGTATTGATAAAATAAAAGTGTAGTTAGCCTTATAAATTATTCCTATCCTATTTGTGAATCGTGTTAACTTTTCTTAATAAAATTAACCAGAATCAATGATCCGTTACGTATAGGAAATTTGAGTGTTGTTTTTTGCGCATATCTAAATTAAATTGAATCGTTTTATTTTTCAATTGGATCATCCGTTTCTCATACAAAATAGTTTGATTTATGTACAGAGCGTTAATCAGCTGCTTGCAATAGCAGATTTTATTTAAGATTTGATGTGGTGACTCAGCGATCAACATTGACTCCACTTGACAGTGCTTTGAAATAGGTCTAGATATTATCAAGATAAACATTCTGACCAAGTTTTATCAATACTTAACCAAAAATGTGTCGGATAGAGTAGAGTTGTAGCGGGTGAAAAAAAGGGAAAATTGTCAGATGTTTCTAAGATGTGACCTAGTTTTTTTAACATTTATGATCCAAATTTGAAATTGTACATGTATACGATTTTTACCAGCCAAATCTCTAGGCGGAGTGTTGAAAACAGGTATAGAACTTACATGAGGTTTAACTTTTTTAACTCAAATGTTGGGTAAATTATTTTGAATTGTTGAATATGTTTTGTGCGTCGATTGTGTTGTTTTTTTTACAATTCTTGTTTTTTGTCTTAACATATTTATAATGCAAATCTGAAAATAAGGCCAACATAAATGGATCAGTTGTTCTACGGAATTTGGCCACCAAGCATTCCAACCGAAAATCAGAGGCAATCGAAAAGTGCAGACAAAAATAGAAGAATTTAAAATGCATATATATATATATATATATATATATATATATATATATATATATATATATATATATATATATATATATATATATATATATATATATATATATATATATATGACGTTTCCTCATATATAATCGTACATTGCAAATAATCAGCTCTGTCCTGTTTGTTTATTAATTAATTGTTTGTTTCTACCGTCTATTAAGGAAAGATAAATATGCAACCATGTCTGCAGTTCCTTCAGCCTCCTTAACTGGAGGCCTATCTTCAAAAATGTGGTGCAATATGTATTATTTAAGAATTCAAACATATTAATTAATGTTAAGCTTAAACTCATCAGTCGTTTAAAGATGTTTTGGCATTATTCTAAGCAAGTTGCTGCCATATGGACATGTACAATTTTTTAACATACAAAAACTATAGGAAGCATGCAGATAATACTAATAACACACAAATACTAATGATATCCTTTTGTAAATATATCACGGTGCATCATTTATGCATATAAGTTAATTTCTGAATTTCATACCACAATTTGACCCAGTTATGTTGGGCGATATTAAGAAGAAAATGTTTGGGGCAATATCGAATTAGAAAATGGCGTATATCCGAGTAAGCATGCCATTAAATGCGAACGGTATTTTATGAAAAAAGCTATTCAGTAAACTTAGTGGTCATTAAAGCCGCCGATCCAGTATAAAATGGCCATAGGGATATGGTGTGGTCAGCTGCACAGACTGTTCAGCGTGCAACGACATATTTGTCACCATTCGTTCATGTTGGTCCGACATGACTTGTCGGCACTGTTCTCGCTCTCTGGTAACATGTCCTCAAATGGTGGCAAGTAGCACATTTCGTCTCGAACCTACGGACCAATGAACGAAAATCTGGTAAACGATTGTGATTTATTGCGGAATAATGCTCAGGTTTCTGCTGTTTTCAAACAATAAACATTATTTCATAAACATAGAGTTGGGAGTTAGTATAATCGTGTCATGGGCATGTACCAGCACAACAAATAAATATTTAAACAAAACTTCTACGAACGTAATTTCAGGTATGAGACGTGACCAATAGTGTTCTTTTTCAAATGAGAAATATTGTTCACGTTTACACATTACATTATACGTGAGACTCGTTTAATGACAATGCCAAGTGATAAACGTTTTGCCTTCAACCAAGGCAAAACTAACCATTAACTGAATTTATTTTTTATTTGGACGTCGGCTCTAGTTTTCTTTGGGCGTCGGCTCTAGCAAGCGAGAATAAAACGACACTCAAATTTCAATTTCAATTTTTTTCTTTGAAATCGTAGAATTTTTAGAAACGGGTATATATACCAATAGGAGGAGGCTTCGACGGAAGCACATAATTGAAAGCTTTAGGTAGTTGAACTTGTATTATTCGCTACACGCGACCCTGTCTTAAGACCATTTTTCAGCAACTACGTGGCTGTTTCGTTGTAACACACATGACATTTTCATGATGGTTAACACCCCTTTATAACTGTTACGTTAATTCTTCTTTACAAACCCACTCTGTCTGTGACTAGCCGTGACACAGCAATTGACCTACCTTCTCCACCTGCCTGAAGACTCGGATGAGGTTTCTTCCGGCCAGTTTTTGCAGATCTAGTTCTCTCCAGCCCCGGCGAACGAGCTCGGCAAAATGGACTGGGTAGGTGGAAACGTCCTCTAGACCAACGGGCAACCTGCAATGAGAGCTTTATCGTGCATTTGCGTTTGAACTTACAGAGTAATGTTAAAATGCATTTATTTATTGCCAATACCGTACGTAAAAATATCATCAAAAAAGAAACCTGTTAATATTACGTTTCAGATTATTGTTTCACCTTGTTTTAATTCAATAACAACAAGTAGTACATTTTTATAACTCTATTTAACATCACGTATTTAGTGTTGTTGTTATTGTCGTTGATGTTTTATATTATAATGTATGTATCGGAACTTAATTCAACGGGAAATAATACTTCAGTTATTAACCAATGTATTAGCAACGACGTTAAAATGGAGTTGAACAGCTACCAACGCATAGCTTTCGCGGGAATTCCATCGTAGTCCGCCCCGATTGCCACGTGGTCGATTCCAATGATTTTCTTGATGTAATCTTTGTGATCTGGAACATGAGGTGCATGGTCAAGTTCATATTTTTAGCATTTTAAAATATTTGAGCTAACTGAAGAATAAAACTGTAGACACTCTTCGGTTAACACTTCAAAGTGTTATATGTGGATATCCCATCCACAAAGATCGAAATAAATATATTTATGAATTAAAATTTACTTATTTTTTCACAATAAGGACTTTGTTAATACGGACACAATTACTCAACCGCCACTCAACTTATCTTGGACGGTTTTTCCGTCAGTGGAGGACACGTGACGTACAAGTCATAGAAGTTCACCATGACAACCCCGCCATTCCGCTTCTGGAATTGAACGAGTAAATTAAAGGGGGTCGATTTGCTAAATGTACATTTAAAATTTAAAATTCGGCTTGACTTTAAAACTTGACGATTAATTACTTAACAAATTGATGACTTCGAACTGAATCATGTTCGGGCGATTTACTGATTAAAATTTGACAGTATGAAAATGATGGATTGAAAAAAATGACGATTTAAAAGCTTGAAAAATGTAGAACGCGGATAAAATCATAGAAGGTGACGATTGTCGGCTTAATATTGTAAGATCAGATTAACCCCATTATGTAAAGAGCGGATTTAATAATAAAAGGGACAATTACACAATTTAAATTTGTAGGTGACATTTACAATTAATGGAAACGACGATTTTGCTGCTAAATAATGTACACAATGGATTGAATTACACATCGTAGATTGGCTGATTTATTACTGAACATTACGAAGTAGGAGGATTCAATCATATAAGATATATTTACTTACTAACATTATATAGAGCGAAATGAAATATAGATGAAACGATTATATTCATAAGAATTTCTTACTGAACGCATACAAGATGTGACAACTTACTACTTTACATCATGGAATACAATAAGCGTTTTGTAGAACGGACGATCCACTTCTTAACATTATGAAGCCGAATGATCGATTCATAGAGGGATTCCGAAGATGGTTATTCAAGGAAAACGCCTTACCATGAAGGCATGATATTCAGTAATGGAGTATTTACTTCCCTGCAGTGGTTATATAGAGAGAACGATTTACCGTGAGATTCAATACGGAGTTTTGTAATTCCCCTAAGTAGTACTTTCCAAAATCGGTTATATAGAGAGAACACCTTATGGTGAGTTTCAGTACGGAGTGTTTTCTTCCCGAAAGTGGTTATATAAGGAGAACGCTTCACCGTGAAATTCAGTACTGCGTGTTGTACTTTCTTAAAATTGTTATGTAAGGCAAATTCCTTACCGTAAGATGTAGCACGGTGTCCTGTACGTTTCGGAAGTGGTTACAGATATTACAGGCGCCTTGTTGATGTAGCAAAATGTCAGTAAATATTAGGCCGTAAAGTCATAGTATTTAGGTTTTCAAAAGCGTGTGTGTTTACCCTGAATAAATCTGTCTTACTATATATTGAAGAATCAGTATGATAAGAGAACGCCTTTACGTGGCACTAACTTTTTGATTGATTGTCGCCATTGTATATGTTTTGGTAAGATTCAAGCATTTATCGACATCATGGCCATAATAACTTATGAGTAAGAAAGTTAAAAAATAACATTTGATCACTTTTTCATCGGTTTTTCAAATTATGAAAACAAATTGGCACATACTTAACATAAAACATCTCACTTGGAAGACACTACACATGTCTAAAAAGAGATAAATGTACGACACTTGGACATCTGACGATTGTTTTAGCCACCATGATTCTATTGCACGTTTAGTTATATTCTATTTTCTAACCTGAATACTCTCAAAGCGTCCACCATGGTAGCATTGGCCACGTGCGCTAGGTCAATCAGCATCCCCAGTCGGTTCATCTCTCGGATTACTGTCTGGGTAGTAAGAATAAGAAATGGTTATTCCAAGAATGCACGGACATGTATAGTGTAGATGTCTGCATTAAGTTTTGATCAAGTGTTTTAAAAAAGCATCCCCAGTAGATCGCATAATTCACAAGCTTATAATTGCATCATTTGAAAACAATACCGTTAACAATTGTCATGACAATATGGGTACAATATCCCGAAAATAAACATTACATATATCATGTTACAGTAGTAAATTATACCAGTTCTTCCCATCCCCGGATTCGATCATCTGAACCCATAGTGGCTTCTTCAGAGACTTTATGAATATAATTCATTCAGCATGTTTATTCATTTAGCATGTCCACTCTGGCTCACCTCTCCGAATGCAGAAAGCCCTCCAAATTTGGGTCCATCAACTGCTCTGTTATAGGTCGGCTCATCAATTTTCCAGTTGTCCGCCCTTGTAAATACATACATGAATTTTTTAATATATATTAATATGGCTTGTTATGTCTTTTCAAAGAACATCTTATTTGTACACATTTTTATTGAAATAATAATATTAATTATTATTATTATTATTATTATTATTATTGTTATTATTTATTTTTTGATCATTTATATTAATTATTATCATTATCATTATTATCATTATTATTATTATTATTATTATTTCTTTATTTTTTATTTTTTATTTTATTATTATTATTATTATTATCATTATTATTATTGTTATTATTTATTTTATTTTTTTATTTGATAATTATTATTATTATTATTATTATTATTATTATTATTATTATTATTATTATTATTATTATTATTATGATTATTATTATTTTTATTATTATTATTATTATTAAGTGTCATTCTAGTCTCATGTATGTGTCCTGTTGTCGGTACAGTTAAGTTCAGATGAAAACTATTTGTTTATGTTTTTAATTTACTGTACTTTAGGTAAAAACATATGGAAAGTGATTAGGCTAAGTGATGCTGGCTCAAACAGTGTTACAGGTTTATATTTGACATCTACTTCCCAAAGTACAGTTCACTCCATGTTTAACCATATACTTGAGCGTTGATTCGGTATGCAAATACATAGTCCAAATTGACTTAGCCTTTATCTGAGATCAGCGGTCATTTGTCTACAGCGGGAAGTCTAGATTCCCCGAAAATCATTCTACATTACATCTGAGTAACCTTGTTATAGCGGCCATGTCTATTTAATTTCACTCTGAACGCCATTTTCCACCTGTGTTAAGCGGTCACGAGACAGTCATTTTGATTTGCGAATAGTAAACAGTAAAATCAAAAATAAATTAATTGGTAGCAATTAGCGGCCACAGTCATAACCATAAAGAATGAGCGCGTGACCGAAATCAATAGATCTTTATTGATGACTATGCGTGAACAAAAACCCTAACCGACTGATGTTATGAGCAGCCGAAAAAGGGATTAAGGATCGTTTATTTTGGCAAAGCAGGCATTACATTGATTTGTTTCTTTCATAATTAACTTTCAGCATGATTGCAATTGGATTTATTTCATATAAACCTCCTGTTATAAAAATGCCATTTCGAATTTGCAGGGGAGAGATACATTGTGTTATTCTGTTATTGTTGTTTAAATGAAAATGCTGTTTGTCTGATGTTTGTATATAAAAAAAATAGAACATTTGGTGTCTGATTCTTTTAATGAGAACGGCACTGTTATGCCATAATTTTGCTTTATTACAGCGATTCCGCAAATAATACTTTTATTGAACGTGACTTCAACGACACATGCTGACCTTTATTAAAAAATATCTTCCAATGAACGTAACACGAACTGGCGAATTTGCAGAATGAACGAGATAATTGCATAAGTTGAACAATGTGTATACATTTTAATTTAAGTTATTAATTTGTATTTTTGAATATAAATAATGTGTGTCATTATGCTATGTATCGGCAATACGTTTTTGTTTAAAGTAAACTGTGTGGGGTGACGACCTAGCAATAATTCCAACTGACCTACACGGGCGTCGAAAGCAAATTGATATTGGTTGGTTGGTTTGGAGTAGACATATCGAAATGACACAAAAAAGGGGTAAAAACATTAAATAAGTTTTTTAGAATTATAGATTTACTTTGAGTTATTACAATTAATTCAGGTATCTTGAGGTATCTTTAATTTTGTGATAATTAAGGACTATTGTATATCGGCACATTTGTTTCATGTCATACTTTCCTTTATATTAAAGTGATATTATGGGTCATTTTTCACTGTTGCATTGAGCTGAAAAGAATTAACAGGTCAAAAGAGTTAGGTAAAATGTGGTTACTGACCAATTATCTGCAACTCATCTTGCTACCAGTTGTTTATAAAAAATATATATTATATTAAATATTGTACATGACTCACCCAGTCCTCTAAGCCGAAATGATCCGTAAAACAAAATAGTGTTTTTGTGTCGTATGAACGAATCTGCATTTAAACAAGATTTAGATTCACATCGTAAATCGAATCATTTCTGTCGTCAGTTGTCAAAACGAAAGTACGGTTGATATTCAAATGCATTATTTTTCTCTTTCCGGGATATTGTTTTAGTATGTTGATGCTGCATTAACAAATATAAGTGTATATTAAGTGAAAATACCAAAAATAAACAACGGTTGCGATAGACTAGCTGTAAGATGCCCATAATATCACTTTAATAAAAAGAAGCAAAGGCTTAGATCATACCGACAATTAAAGATTCACAGGTTTAATTACTCAAGGATGTAGGGATTATCGTTATAAAAGAGACCGATCAATTAACAACATAATTGACACGTACATTACCGCGGGCGGGTGATGACAATCAACAATACACGTGTCATAACCGCGAAAGCGTGATTACCTTGCTTCGTGGTAAAGATATTTTCAAATATACGGGTATTGAAATAAAAAAATGTATCCTGCCGCCCCAGCTCCGACGCCTCTGAGCTTTCTACTTAGGTTACTTTTCCCTTGACTGACCACTGTTCTCAGGTTTGATTTTATTTGTATAGCCATTTCCACTACCTCTAATTTAAGTAAGGAAGTCGTCAGTTATTGACGCTCACTTAGTCGCGGTCGGCTCAGGTACGACTTAAAAGTTGTGTGGGCAATCTTAAGTATACTGAGCTATACCCCGGACACGGAAATTATGCTCAAAGGCGACCGGTTATAACTTACTTATAAGTATATTTTCCGTACCCCCTGTATTTGTAATATACGTTAGAGTAAACGGGAATCTTTGGAGTAGTACCTCAGCCGACAATGACCAATCAAGCGTTTTTTTACATAAGTGTCGTGTTCTGAGAAAACTGGTCATAATGCATGTGCGTAACGTGTCGTCCCAGATTAGCCTGTGCAGTCCGCGGCTAATCAGGGACGACACATTCCGCCTAAATTGGATTTTTGCCTAGGAGAGACTTCATTTAAACGAAAAATGTCATAAAAGCGGAAAGTGTCGTCCCTGATAAGCCTGTGCGGACTGCACAGGCTAATCTGGGACGATACTTTACGCACATGCATTATGCCATTTTTTCTCAGAACACGACTCATATCTATATACGCTAACTTACTGACCCGAACAGAAAAAGTGTGAGGAAGTTTTCTGACTACCATGGAAAATGCAAATAAATCAACAACACAAATATCTGATAACGATGACATGAAAGGTTGTTTGCAGTACTCGTTACCTTTATTTCTCTACCAGCAGTAAAACTTGACAATAACCTTGAAATATATTAAACGTATAAAAAAGTGTTTGTTCGATTTACATATTCAGGTCTAAATAAACAACTTCGGGAAATGCCGTTCTACTTGATATCTCTTATGATTGTTTACTACAACCAGCGATCGTAAATTTAAATCGGATATATAAGATAATAAAATAATACTGAATTTATCATCTCTGAAAAGCAAAAAAACTTAAAGTACAAGCTGATTATATGGTCTTTAACGTTTACAACATTTGAACGGGTGCTGGCAGGGCATTCACTCGAGGTATTACAATTGTATAGGTCGGTGTTCGACTATTGCTTGTACTATTAAAAAGCGAGTGTGATCATACACTACGTGACACAGTAGCTTATTCTATATACAGAACACAATATTAATTTGTTTTTATTCAAACGTGACCTTACCTTGTTGTTAAATAATTGAATTCTATAGCACATGTTTACTTAAGCCTTCTGGCGCACATACTGTGATTTAACATAAATACATATATCAATATCTTATACATTTATTATTTCGTTATAGTCAAGATAAAACAACATGTATAAATGTCTAATTTATTTAAATGCGGTAGTGTTTCGAAATAAATCACAGTTCTTGAGTGTCCTGGTTTACATTTACGTATGGTTAAAGCCCCTCTCTGTTTACACAACCCATACAACTCACGTTGATGCATTTCAAGTAGAAGATTATTTACATCATTTATACCACTTTTACTTCTTTACAAAATTTGATGAATCAAAAACGCGTTCATCTCAAGCGTGTTTTCTTGCATGCGTTATTCTTTGTATCTTGCCTCACTATGCTACAATTGTTACTTTAGTTTTCATTCAAACATGGAATAGTTAAATGGCAATAAATTTTAAATGTGTTATCTTTAATTTCTATTAAAGTTACAAAGAAATGCGTGGGTGTTATTTTTATACAAACTCAAAAGTTTCGTGAATAACTCTACAACAAGTATGAGGTTAGATAAATCCTCACAACCAAGTTTTAACCCCAATAAAATTTGATTTGCCAGTTCTAATGTGGTTACTCCAAGTATATATATTTTGTGTTTTATTGTGTTCTGGTTGTCATGTCTAGAACTAGTGTATTAGTTCACACTGTTTGATAATGTGTTCCTTGTCATACACAAAGGACCACGTTCTATAATAAGGTTATTCTACTGCTGGTTCACTTGGTTTTACTTTGTTCATAATAATTGTGTTTTTATTTTGTAAGTACAACTGTATTAATCCAATCTTCGAAGAGTGTCACTAAGATGTCTTTAGGAAAATAATTTGGACAAGTTTGATAGAAAACGGAATAACTTCTTAAATTATTGTGTGTGCTTTTTTTCTAGAAATAATCTTAATTTAAATTTCAGATCAAAATGTTTGAAAAATCAACACATGTAGATATTTTTACCATCATACTTCATACTTTAAAATTAATATAAATTGCGTAATGCCATGAAGGGGAGGGGTCGGGTGAATAAATGTTTTAAACAATGCCATATTGCTACATGCAGGTCGTACAGAGGCAGCATGTGAGGCAACATGGTATGGCAACCGCAAATCCAACGCCATACAAACCACGGAGTGTTGCAGCTGTGCGTGATGGTCATATAGCGCACTCCCAATTCGTAGAACATCCTCAGGGCAGCCAGGCTACTGTCTATAGAATGACCGCCTTCGAGACCCACTAGACTGGCAACCCGACCCGCTTGGAATGCATCGAGTATACCTATTACACGAAAACAATACTATACAAAAAAATGAAAGATGACATGTTGAGGTTACACGAGCGCAATCCGGCTGTCAGTTTGATAATAACCGCCAATTGCTGAGTCATTAGTATACTGGTTTCTAGCCTCAAATCTTTTGGTGAGCTTTTTATGCTCAAAATGTCAGCCTTCATGCCACTGAATGCCGGCGTGTAATTTCTAATTTAAACATTTGAGTTGCAACACATATTATAATTAATTAATGCTTTTGTTTGACTTTATGGCCAAATCTTTCCAGCCGTGTATAGTGATTTAATGTAAAGGAAAATAACATTGTAAAAAATGACATACAAAATTGCAAACTTTGTAAATAACTTAGAAGTAATATATTTGCGCATGTGTGACCCTGCGTGGCACCTTTCCTAACCTACTAGACTGTCAACCATAACAACTTTGAATGCATCATATATAAACCAGTAAAACGAAAAGTAACATGTAATATCAAACTTCGGCAATGTACTGAATCGCCTGCTTGAAGGTTTGCCTCTTTATGATTCTCCCCTAATTTCTTGACATCCTTATTTCATAAAGACTCGCCCCTTAGTTCATAATAAATCCCTCCACTCACTATTATTGGAGTGTAACAACATGAAATGTTTAAAATCACTAACATATATTTTTTAATAAAAAAAATATAAAAAATACAAAAAGTTGTAAATATATGTTACAAATACATGCACACCTATTTTTTCACGACGCCTCGTTCCTTATTTCAAAACGACCCGCCCTAGCGCATATTTGTAAAAGTATACTTTGTTAATTTATTAATAAGATGCAATCTGAATGCGCTAGTGTTACTGTTTTACTTGGTTTATTGAAAATTATGTAACAATAGCGTTTGATTCTGATGAGTGTCTTTATTAGTTTGTGCAAATTGGGATTCAGAGTAAGTTGATTAGAAATTAAATATAACTAATAAAGTTTTTTCACTACATTTTGAATTCAAACGAGTTAACTCGATAGTGGTCCTTTAAAAGAATGTGTAACCATTTATCACCTTAATTACTCGATTTGTAGCGGAGACTCGAAACTGGAAACACAATAAATCTACTGTTGAAAATCTACCTTGCGCCTTTGTCACCCACCGGAAGGTGTCAGGGTAGCGCGTGACGTACTTCCGAATGACGTCAAGCTGCTCCAGAGACAGGCGGACAGCGTCTTTGTACTGGGACTTGCAGGGGACATAACATGCCCAAAACTGAGAACGGACAAAAAAACGAAACGTTCATGAACCAAAATAAACCAAGTGTTTCGGCTTTCTTAAAAGTGTCACTATACATTGCATTCACCACCAAAGCTATGCAACTTGGCTATTAATGATTCACGTGCAGTTAATAAAATATACATTTTTGTGCAAAAAGTAAAATAAAATTAACGTTTGATGCGCACATAATAAACACTTGATATTAATTAAGTTGCCCCCCTCCCCCCGAAAATACGAAACATTTATATCCATGCGTCTAAACTTTTCGTAAGAATTATGATTCGCACCTGTGCACCCAGTTTTCCCTCCCTCAGTCGGGGTATGTCGGTATGCGAGAGATTCGTACTCCAGACCTGCCGGAGGTCAGCCGTCAGGTCCACGCCGTAAACGGAAGTATTGGAGAACCGTCGATAACGGTACGGTAGATCGTTATGTCTGAAATAGGGAAACTACGCACATATTCCCATAGAAGACATGTGAATTGGCTTTAAATGCTTCAGTTTGTGTTTGTTATTTTTGCATTATTTGAATACTAGCTTGTATTTTTCCAAACAATTCTCATGTAGTTCAATAAAATGTAATATTATATACAGATTGTTTTATATAAAAAGAAATTAAGCTTTTAATTATTTCGTGAACTGATTGTTATTTGCGGTCGAAGGCTTTATTAATAACTACATAGACATTGAACTTAATACATACAAATATTTATTAATTTACGTATTTTTATACCCGTCAATTAATGGATAGCTGTCCAAGACGCATTTCGCTTTGTCCAAATCATTAATAGCATGAGAGCAATCAACTTCTGGTAGATCCCATGTGCCGCCGGTCTGACATCCGGTCGCCGGCGTCTCAGCGCCGTTACTTCATGAAGTTTTGGAGGCAACCACCGCCAGCGCAATGACGAGCTTCACCACAGTGACGCTGAGCACACAGATGGCGCCGTATAGGAGTCGCGTCTGCATCCTCTTCCGGGAAACACCGAAAAGGCCGGTACGCGAGGAGACGGTTGCCGTACTACCGGTATTAGCGTAAGATACTTCGCCGTCATTGTGTCACACCGGTCTTACTGACCTGTGTGAATGCGCGCTAAGCATTGTGGGAAACGGACTTTTTTCCATCATGGCGTTCGTAAACATAATAAACACGGAAGTGAAAAATGGTAATTAATTATTATCAAAAACAGACCCCATCAAATCGGGCCAGCTGTAATATATACATGGATGCAGTTTGTGCTTCAAAAGGAGTCACTTTTCATGTCAGTCTATTGTTTGTAAGAATCACTAAACACGTAACTTAGACTAACTAAACACGTTGCAAGACTGTATCTTCGAAATAGTAAATAAATCAAAATCATAAATAAATATTTATAATTAAATACCTGCTGAAATTTGAGAACGTAAACGATTTAAAATAAACGCTGTGAACATTACAAGGAATCTTACATGTAGGTATGGTGTACCTTGTACGGTCTTTTCTCCCCCTTGGACATTTCTCCCCCTAGTCTTTTCACCTCCTAATACCCTAGTCTTTTCTCCTCCCAGCATATTTCATACTGGGGGATTAATCTGCTACTTTTAACACCTCGATTGATATACTTGATTAGTCACTGATTGAATTATCAATGTTATTTCAATCAGTGATCAATCAAGCTCATCAGAGAAAGGAAGTTTATCATTGCTTCATTTTCATTATTTGACAATGAAATAGATTGAGTGTGTTTATGTCATTTCAACATTATAATGTTAAATTTATTTAAACAGTCCTTATTTGAAATTTAGTTTTATAATGTTGTATCTTTTTTTAACATTTTAATAGACTTGTTAGCCAATATTAACAATAAAGTAACTAAGAACTATATTTCAAAATAAATCAATACATTAATTTGAATTAAGTATGTACATTTATGTTAAACATATTCTAAGCTACTTTTTATTATGCCAAAGTATTTATGTACAAAATGCAAAAAGTTACTAGATTATTCACGTGAGTAATTTTTATTAAGTTAAACTGCTAAAGATTTAGATCACACAATGAATGATAGAAATTGAAATAAATTGCTAAAATAAGTGTGTGATTTAAATGTGTAGCAACCCAAATTTTGAATATTGATTATTAATTTTGAATTTAATATAAATATTTCCAAACTGTAAAGTATAAATTTAAAAATAATCATGAAGAAATGAAAGTCAAATCAAAACTAACTTTTTTCATGACATTGGGACTGGGTAGGATATGGACAGGATGTGGAAATGGTCAGGTGTGAATCCCTAAGACATTCTTGTGAAAAATTCTTGCTTAATTACATGGGTGGAATGTGTCATCCTTTGGAATGTATCATCCTTGTTTATTTGAAAGAATGTGCCAATCAACATCTTAGCTCATTGTTACTGATCATTAAACAGAGACACAACAGAATTACAAATTAATTTATTTGATTTTATTTCAAATCATCAATTTTTATTCATAATATGGTATACAGCAAAAACATTGTTTAGTTTTGAAAAACATTTAATGAAAGTTTAAATATATTTTAAACATACACAGAAACACAACACAATTACTTATTATTTTATTTTATTTCAAATCATCAATTTTTACTCATAATATTATGGTACACATCAAAAACAATTTTTAGTTTTGTGAAACAGTTAATGAAAATTTAAATATGTGTACCCTTTTTATATTATTTAATTATCAACCAACAATGTTCCAGATCAATCATACATGTGATAATTTAATTAAATTGTGTCTTTAATAACTAGACATCAAACAGTTCAATCAGTCTGAAGTACATATAAACATATTAAGGAGGTGTGAAAAACAACATCTTTTGATCATTTCATAAATATTCAAGAATAATTAACAATCAATTTTTATTAAATAAGTTTAAATCAACTTAAAATAAAATGTTGCTATATTACTATTTCTTTCATAGTCTTATAGACTTACAACAAAATATAATTAAAAATAACACTATTCACTGATATATATATATATATTTATATATATATATATACTAAAATGCTCCTTCATTAACCATTCTTCAATCACATACTTCATTTTCTCCTACCTAAATATACAGATAATTAAAAAAATGTTGGGAGGAGAAAATACTAGGGTTTGGGAGGAGAAAAGACCAGGGAAGAAACGTCCAGGGGGGAGAAAAGACCGGAAATCGTAGGTATCATGTGTCATTGTGTGAGAGGATTAATCAGGGATAAAATAAATGGAGTTAAAAGGATCTAACATTTTGAGGAGGACGTCATGGTATCTTCGACATTTGGTACTTTCATGTATTTATTTAGTAGATACTGAAAATGCTAAATGTGCTAATTGCAACAGCAAAGACGAGCAGGTGAGATTTTTACAGCTTTATTTTTCTTGACATAATGTTGTATGTTTTCCATTTAATTTATATGGCGCTCTAGTCTTATTTATAAGACGCGCAAAGAATTTAGAGATACTTTTTATATGGGCTAAATTCTTTGCTCCAAATATTACCCATATAAAAAGTAGCTTAATATTTAAGAGCGTCAAAAATTTGGACTAATGGCGCTCAATTTTAGCTCGGCTGTTTTCGGGGAAAACCCTAGGTATTGTCATAGCTCGTCGTCAGATGTCCGCGTTGTGCTAAAACCTTTACATCGGCTCTAAAATCAAAGTGCTTCCACCTATAACATTGAAACCTCACATGTATATGCACCGTGATGATTTCTACACACCACACCCATTTTGGGGTCACTCGGTCAAAGGTCAAGGTCACTAACCTCTAAAAAATTCTGTTAATAAATTTCATTTATTCAAAACTGCACCGCAGCCTAGCTTGGCACCCATAATGTGGTGCTCTTGTTTATATATAATTTTAAAAATGTATTAATAACCAGAATAGTTTATGCATGTATAAATAAAAAGATACAGCCATGAACATTGTGTTTTAATTTTTAATAAATATGGATTATGCTTTGATTGCGTATATGCAAAACAATGAAGTCCATATATTGTTAACTGATTTTTAAAATGTTGAATGTCACACATTACGTACCAGTCTGTTTATGTACCGACACTTTATGTACCACTATCTGACACTTTATGTACCATATTTATAATATAAAGAGATAACTAATTTAATATGAATGTGTGTTATTGATGAAATGTATTTTGTGTGATAGTATTTATGAATTTAGACTTATATATTGGCCATAGATTTTATATTTTGTCAGATTGTCTAAGTGTCACTGAGTGTCTTAGTTTAATTTATTAGCCCAAGTACATGTAGTACTTAATAAATGATTTATTAGTCTTACCTGAAATTGAAGTAAATTATAAAAATTCATTTGTCTCTTATCTTATCCTGACTAAGGATTATAAAGTCTAAAATGTTTGTATTATATTGTGTAATTGAAATGTGATACTTTGAAGAGAAGAGAGAATGACCTTATTGTTCAAACTGTAAAAAAATCAAATTATTTCCTTCTTTAGACTTTAATCATGTTTAGAGAATGACCTTAATTCATAAGGACTGCTATGAATGAATGGACAATAACACCTATATTTTATGTAGGTGGTACATAAAGTTTCAAAGTACCGGTAGTACATTAAAGGTCTGGTACATGTACATAAGGTGTTACACCCTAAAATGTTCATGGTATCAGTATTTCAATATAATAAATGTAGTGTTTCTTATTATGTATTGCTTAGGTTGTTTTGTTTCAAATTTGCATTTATTTTAAAGCATTTTCAGTCATTTTGAGAATTCCATGTTTTTTTTAATAAGGTGAATTATGTTGTACATGGCGTCAAATATTAATTCATGGTCGCTATGGTGTAGAGAATGATGTCCGCTGGGCGTGGGTTCGATCAATACTCTGGGAGTTCTAATTTATCGTCTCCATGGACAACAAGTTCTGGTGTACCAAGTAGTAGTAGTAGTAGTACCGGTAGTAGTGGTGGTGGTTGTGGTGGTGGTGGTGGTAGTAGTAGTAGTAATAGTAGTAGTAGAAGTAGTAGTAGTAGTAGTAGTAGTAGTAGTAGTAGTAGTAGTAGTAGTAGTAGTAGTAGTAGTAGTAGTAGTAGTAGTAGTAGTAGTAGGAGACTAGTAGTAGTAGAAGTAAGATCAGTAGTAGTAGTCGTAGTTGTTGTTCTTGTTGTAGTAGTAGATAATTTATTAATTAGTAGTAGTAGTAGTAAGAGTTGTAATGTTTGTGTTTGCATTTGTATTGAATTCTGATAATACAACACAATGATGCTGCTGCTAACGATGATGATGATGAATATGATAATGCTGCTGCTGATTGTGATGATGATTATATGATGGGACTTTGGTATTATAAAATTTGTGAGGTTCAAACACAAAACCTGTTGGATAATAAAACTTCTCATTTTATGACAAAAGAGCTAGATTGTAGAGTAAAAAATAAGTATAAAATTCCCTAATAGGAAAGCTACCATTAAAGGATACATGTTGTTATACAACCGAAAGTGAAAGTACAGTTTAAAAAAATGAATAAAGAGCGAAATTGTTGAAAACTTACGAAAATTTTAATTGATACTAACATAAGACCGTAAGACTGAACAAAATTATACTTAACTTTTAAATCATAACATGAAAGTTTACTTATAAAGCAAATTCTTCATTCATCCGCGGACTTCTTTGTGTCGTAGTCATAAATGCCTCCAAATGGAGGTGCGTGATGCGTCTAAGTATAGAGGTGACAATAACGTAGTGACGTCACCATTTATGTATAAAATGACTTCGCCGTTAGCATCAATAAAACACGTATCAAATGTATGTCATATTTCAAAAAGGAAAGCAGACGAACGTGAAACTGTCTTATGCAAATGCTGGTGAATTAAATGTTTACTTGCACTAAATTGATTTCAGGCGCGAGTTTAAGTGTCATATATCTTAACGTGTGCCGGGTTTAACAGAAACGGTTTGATATTCTCATTTACATCGAAATGAACAATTCAGTAGCTCGAGCATGGCTTTGAATACCCACACCGATATATTCAGTTTATACCAGCCTGTTCAATGTTTACAATTTAAACCGAAACTTTCGAGTAGTTTGAATTGTTGAACTGTACCTTACTCTTTAACGCTTTAATATAATTTGACTAAAATGTACGTTTCTCTTAAGAATGTGTTTACTGAATTTAAACCAGTCTGTTTAGCAAAGATAATAACGATTGTTTGCATGCATCAATGCGTCTGTTACGTTGTGGTTGCAAAAATTAATATTCTTACAACGTAAAGCACGTACATTGTACTTCGAAATATAAAAGTACAAACGTTCGCGGTTTAGTTTATATTACGCGTTCTGCGAAAACTGGACTTTATGAATATATCGTCCAAAATTAGCCTGTGCAGTCTACCCTGGCTTAACATGGACGATATTTTACGCTTTAATAAATGTTCGTTTAAAGGCAGACTCGTCTAAACGAAAATCAAGTTGAGGCTGATAAAAGACATACTGATTATCATGTGCTGACTACACAGCTGTGTATGGCGGTAGTTACAATGCTGTAACACACAAAGCAAACATTTTTACTCATAGCATATCGGCCCGATATCGGCATTCACATCGGTGATGTGAAACACGGTGCATATGGAAATGTATATCGTACCGATATTTAAAAAAAGCTTGTTGTGTGTGTTACACTGTATAACAGATTTAAGTTAAAATGAATCATGAGAACAAACGTATCATTTCCAAAGCTTACACTATGTTCTGTTAAAAAAGAAACAGATACTTTTAATAAAAGACAATTAAAATTTTTTATAGTATTGTTTGTTTTTTCAAAGATGCAGGCATACAAATGAACAAAGCGATAAATAGAATTTGCAGCTATGCAAAAAGTAAATACAGATTTATTACAACATTGTTATATTGATGGTAGGTAAATGAATCCGTTATCTTGAAACGAATGAAGTGATCTTTAAGACACAATACCGTGTGCTTTAATGTAAGAACATACAATGAATATCATACAGCTACTTAAAGGGACTTCTTCACGGTAAGTAAAACAAAGATTAAAAAAAAATCATATCCAAAAATGAATGTCTGCATTGTGTTTAACAAGTAAGTTTCTTAGTATGTCTATGTATCAAATTATATAGAAAACGTATGACTTAAGTTGTGTTGCTTTTGTCTTTCTTTGTATGTCACTGTCTAAAATTAATTAGATAACGTATGACTTTAATTGTGTAGCATATGTTTTATAAAGTGTTTAAGAAAAATACTAATATTATTGGTATATTAATGGATAATCATTGTTTAAAATCGGTAAATAATCAAGCTTTTTTGCGTTTCCTCAATACTTTGGAAAATACAATAAAATATCGAATATAATTCACTGTTTTGAAGCACGAATATTGCAGTGGTAGCGCACTTATTTTTACTTACGGTTTCAATCCCGGAGAAAGTAACATCTTTGTGTTCCTCTCTTTTCCTTGCTATTTTAATAAATTATGACTATTCAAAAACTAATAAAATTGTTAAAATGAGAATTAAAAAAATAATAACCCGCAGACCTTTTACTATAAACGCGATTATCTGATGAATAATCCTATTGATTTCGTTAAAATCCAATAGTTATTGTATGTGTATTTAAATTATTAATTATATATCAAATAAACAAACTATCTTACTTAAAGTCCGAACAACTTTTTTTCGACACACCGATACTGACTTTGTGGTCTGTGATGCAGAACCGAAAGGTGTGTCCATGTTTCATATGAACATAATTATCTCCATTTTTCTCAACATAATAGAGGGACATTTCCTAACAGAGTGTGTACGTCAATCCAACATGACTGACCTTTTAACCGCATAGACAGTATATGCAAATGTATAAGCTATGATTTCGTTGATGTTTAGGTACCATTGCATATGAACTTTTATTCAAATGAGTTTTATCAACGTTAAAAATATTCGTTACGTTAATTTATGATATCAAAGCGCTGAAGGCACTGAATTTGTTCGCTGTTGTATAATCTTAGACGCAACTCAGTTTTCAAAATTATGTTATAGCTTTTTATATCGCAAGTTTGAAATGACCACAACACATTCAAATTTATAAAGAGTGTGTCTTAACGCACAGGTCGAGATGAGTTTGTTTTTTCAAATCATTGATACAGCTAATCTGTGTGCACAGGCTAATCTTATTTGACATACATTAAGCCCCGTTTTCCCTGAAAGCAGCAATTATGTACATATTTCAATTATAAACACTAGACTGGCCAACGTTGTCTTACAAGCTGTTTAATACTTTTGAATACATACACACAATGTAGTGTACCAGTGGGAACTATAAACAGGCAGATGCGGTGGTTAGAGCAGACGCTTCTAGCATTGATTTCGTCGTCTGCTTAATTTTACTGCAGTTATCCTTACAGGCAGTCACAGGTTACGGTTCCTAGCGTACTTAACGCAGACTGACTTGCAAAATTGCCTCTACATTATTTGTGAGCGTAAGAACAAATAAAAACTGACACCGTTTTTAGGCTTTCAATCAATAAAACCTTATGTCGTTTTCTCAATGTATTACTTTTGAAGCATCCGCTTTTCAAATGCATTCACGAGGCTGTCAAAAAGACACAGAAAACCGGTATATCACAAGTACAAAAATCATGTAAACACATTAAACGTGTATTTGTTGTAAAAGTAAAAACTCAGCCAAATCGAAACGACTGACCCGCGTTCAGTAAAAAGTATACTTGAAGTGCTTAAACTTTATATCCCAGTGATTCGATCGTTAATCGTGTTAAAATATGTAAACAGACAGTATGTATTCGTTTTATTGCTACGTTGTATCATACATTGGTCTCCGCGAATTAGCCTGTCGCTGATGTAGACTAACAAAACAATGACTGATATTATAAGTTATAAAACCTTAATTTGTAATGCTGATTGTTAAATTTTGCAAATCTGTGAGGGTAAAAATAAAGAAAAATTAAACTATCAACAATACTTCACTTTCTTTTGTCGTTATTGTATTAATAGTATTTACTAAGAAATATAAATAATAATACATATTATTGTCTAAAATAATCTCCACATTTTAGAACAATGCTAGGTGTACTGGCACAGAAAGGGGAGGTAACCGCTGCAAAGTTGCTGCGAATTGTTTGTCTTTTGGTAACAATAAGGGACAAAACTACTGTAAGAAATTTGCTCTGCATTGTCATTCAATTTTACGACGGTTAAATTCCACTCACCTTAGTGTTGGGCTCGGAAGGTAATTCTTCAAACGTCTTGTTATCTACAAGTCACATAGGAGATTAGCTTCGGGCAGCGTCGTTAAAACGACGTATTCATGAGAACTACGTCGTGTGTCTGACGCTATCTGAAGCAAATCTCACGTTCGCTCGTAAATGTTCGGATATCGTCGCTAGAAATTCACATTGAATATATTGTCACACACAAAAGGTAAAACAAACATTTTGTATCGCGTTAAATCTATGTTACCAGACCACATCTAGTGTTAAATTGTTGGCTATTGCTATAAGAAACCCTTTTTTATGTGTTAACTTTATTTTTCGAAATATTGTACGAAACCTTTGTTGACTTTGAGTTTGTATGGGATTTTTAAGTCACACGATCATGATTTTCAAAAGGGCGACACACATTAACAGGTCTATAATATACTATTTTAAGTTTTGAGTTTCGATAATAAGACAAATGAAGTAAAATGGACAAAAGTCTGAATAAGACAGTCTATGTACAGTGAAACCCGACCACCACCACCAATATTATTTCAGCAATAAAGCATCTAGCATAGTGAAATATAAAAATACTTGTGGCTCAGATGATTTTTTAATAAAGGAGGAAGCAATCTATTTCTCGTATAGTCGTATATGGATTTATTAATTGTATGAAATCGGTGAAATGTTATTGTTCATGTATTCATTTATTGAATGAATACCTTTAGTATAGGTATTGATTTGATATATAAATCATGCTAATAAAATTAAATCAATTTGAAAAAAAAATAGATTAATGGAATAGACTGTGTAAACTAAATGATGTGATAGAGTTCCTGTATTCCTGTAGAATGTCTGCGTATTGCAAATCTACGTTTATATTCTTAAAAAAACAGTTACACATGAAGAGTGAACAAACGTTCAATTTAATTGTTCTACTGAAGACTTAAGTAACTAAATACGTAAGTTAAATGGGTTTGATTAAAAATGAAAGCAGTTAAGGTATTTCTAGCTTCCTCTTCAAGTACTAACACAGTGGATATTGGACTCTAGAATTTCAGTCAAATGCAGAACAGGCCAAATACACTATCATATGTTCATGTCATTATTTTTTGTAAAATATTTATGTAAGGCGTAAATTATTTTGAGTGCTTCATTAATCAAAGTCACCCAATAAATATAAACAGTTGGAAATGCAATATGTATTGGGCCATAGAAATTGTATAGTATATTAAGCGCCCACGTGGCATTTTGAAATTAACATCCAGGGCGGAATACAGAAACAACGAGTCTATAAAACATCTCATTCCTGTGATAAATTATACAGTGAGTGATTATTGTGTACATGCAATCCTATACATAGAATCACCTACATGTCAGTTATAATTCATTATAATATTTATATGGGTGTTACATGTACGATATGATGAAAATTATTCCTTAAAATGCAATACAAACAATATTAAACAGTGTTACTAAAGACAAAAGAGACAAAAAAACTAATTCATAATGTTCCGTTTTATGACTTTGTTGGTAATAAGAGGAGGAAAATCCCCATTCCGAGAAAATTGGTAATGTATTTCTAAATCAAAACAAAAATTCGTTCGACCGCCATTCTAAAGGCTCGTATAAGTTGACAAATCTAATATTATGCATATAAACTGGTCTAATTTTTAGCGGATTTTAGTTACTTATGCATAAACAATGATAATAACTCAGCTTAGGTGCAACGTTGTCAAGCATTATGGAAGATATACCCGTTCCATAATTTGAAGAAATGTTGACAACTTTGTAATTTCCGTACATTTTTGCTATCTCCGATGTTCCTCGGCTTCTTTCGTAAAGTACGCATATATTGATGACGTAGTACAAACAACACAATATCCTCTTAAACAAAGAAAGAGAACATGAGTTCGGTAAGATATTTTTGTGTTGTACAATATTTTGTTTTACATGGAATTGCATCATGCATACTTGTTTTAATATATGTTTCATTTTCCTGATTTCACTTTTGCCCTGATTGTAATTGCGACTTTGCAACACAGGTGGAAGTAACGTACCCTGGATAGTATATATATGTATATATATACATATATATATATATATATATATATATATATATATATATATATATATATATATATATATATATATATATATATATATATATATATATATATATATATATATAAGCCGCATTTGTAGAAGGCTGCACAGTTAGTGTCGAAAACTTGATTATAACCCACCCAACCACCGTCACCATATACAGCTTTCAAAAAGAACATTGTATTGATTGATACTGAAACCTGCACATACGACACTATGAGCTTGGCCCATTTATGCCTAGTGGACTCTCCCATCCTTCTAAATTGGATCAATTTATTTTCAAAATTAGGGATGTATAGTATATTTATTTCTATATTTAGAATATTTCTTACAGAAATTCCTTTAAGCAAACAGCATCATGCGGCGTCTCATCTGGGTGTACGCTGTTTGCCATGGCTTTTTTTTATAGACGTTAGGCATAAATGGGTTAATTTGATCTGGTATTCTGATCTTTATGTATTAATTAGCAATGGGAAATTTTCATGAATACCTTTCAATGAAAGTATCCGATCTAAGCTTTTGTTGTTCCCATTGGCCTTACACATACGGTTGAATGGTGTTCTATAAGAACACCGATCGCAAACAATGGCTTGGTAAGCCATACTGGGAATTGGTTCAATTAAAATATTCTCCGTACACGAATGCCATTTTTACGATGTTAATGAAGCAACTGATGTAGCACGCTGTATGACAACTATCCGTGAATAATAGAAACATGCAATATATATCAATATTGAGTCATTAATTAGAGTGTGTATCCAATATTTATAATGTTTTAAAACAACTCTTTTTTCGAGAGTTTTAACAAACTTATCTAAGATGTAACATTTGTGACCTAGTTTTGGACACTCTGGACGCAGATAAAATTATGTGTTAGATATGTTTAAAGTTATTATGCTTACCACATGTTATCATGATTTAGTGATATGTGTGGCTTTGTTATTAGAAAACACAAGATTTGACCTGTTGATCTAGTTTTTAGACGCACGTAATTCAGATTTAAACTTACACTAGATATTGGCTAAATTAAACTTCTGGCAATAATTTATAAAGATTAAGTCATAAATCAGGCCCCTTAACTGGTCATAAGAGTTTTGTAAGATAAGACCTAGTGGCCTTGTTTTGGGAAACACGTGGCCCATATTCGAAAATATGATTGGATTTTCAATTTAGCTTCAAGACGTGTAAATAGACTGGACCATAAGAATTCACCCTGAAAACTTTGTGCTCAGGTTAGCTTTAAATCTGTTTTAAAAGATACAGTTTAAATTCGCACGACATACGTAGACGCGCATAGACTATACACGACACGCTCACATTTACCACTTTGTACTTATGGCTTGCTTTACATAAGTTTTAGAAGTAAAATCAATTTTAATATTCAACACAATTCAGCAAATAATTTAAAACAAAATTGGGTAAACAGGGAGGTGGAGTCATAAATGTTTGTACACTGGTCAATTTACTGTACTGTCTTCTGTTCTTCACGAAAGGGTTGTGCTTTTTGATGTGAATCCAGACTGATGTAACAAAGGTTTAAATAAAACGGCAAATACAAGTGTATTCATTTATTAACTCATTACAACAAACGAGTCTTCAATTGTCTCCTTTTTATTTGAATAATTAGAGCGAACATTTGCATGAATTACCTATTTGGCACTGACAAAGAACAATCGACAATGTGTATGAAGCAGTTTGTCTTTTGATCTCAAAGTATGGTATTGACTGTAACAATGTGATGTTTGTGCTTAAAAAAACGCCTAATATACGTTATCAATTGTGCCATATAAGTGTATAGCTTTTTTTTTCCGTCTCATGAAGATTAAAACATTAAAGATGAAACAATACCCATGTTGACGATAAAGAACTGAATATGAACTTTAATCTCAAACATGGACCTTGGTGTTGAAGGTAGCCCGAGGTTCGTGCACGTAACATATCATGAAAAACAAATAAGTTGGAGTAACAGTCTCGAAACTTTTGGTACAGATAAACGGACAGACAGAGCAAAATACGCAGGGGATATAGTGATGTCAATATTTACCCTTGACCAATATACCTACTGAGTACTGGTAGTACGAATAAAATCAAGTCAACCACTAGTACAAACGTATTTCTTCCATGAACAGGAAGGACAGAAACATTGTCTTTACGGACATTGACCCTTTGCTGCTGACAAACATGCTTCCAATGAGGTTTTCCGACACATGCAAAACTAGCTCTCAAAAACAATATATCATCCACTTGCACCTTGAAGCACAAATAACGAGGCAAGGAAGTCTGGCGTTTGTGACTTTTAGAAACACTGCGATTGGGCATGGTTATCTTTTATCTATTTGTAAACATATTTCAGGAGACATTATTTTGTTCATCTAGCTAATTTGACTGTACATAAAACGTGATACTTTGTCCACTGTTCTTTACAGATGTAACAGTTATCTAGGTACATATATAGTCCCAAATGGACTTGATGTTGGTAAAATATGTGGATACAAAGCTTACTTATTTAGTCATGGGAAATACTGTCAATTTGCCATTAAACAACTCGTTTGCAAAAGGGATTGTATAACATTTTTCCCCACAATATTTTCATAATAAATACATCATATCACCCTTATAAATATATAGCTTAAACTTCATACAAACATCTTATAATGTCTATGTTCAGAAAATAAACCGGATATTAATGAAACACACAACTTCCAGGTAAACAAAAAAGCGCTGGTTCGCCAGCAACATTTTCTACAGTAAAGTGTCAACAGCAGAGATGAACAATTCAGTCCCACAGTACAACTTTGAAGAGTTTAAATGTGGCAAAATAATTATGCATAAAACGTGTTCTTAAAACAATTTTGTCATGGCATTCCTGAACTGTGCGTGCCGAAGTCCAGGACGCAAAACATCAGCTTTCCAACAATATGGGAATCCAGTTCCAAACAACATTCTGCATGCGTTCAGTGAAAAGATATCCATAATTCAGTTGTAAACCCAATAACATGTGTTTTTCCTCTTTTGAGGTTCATGTTTACACAGAGAATTCTTTTTTTTTTCCAAACTATTTAAGCTAATGTTCACAAATGTGATCATTGACAAAAATATGGAATTTTAAGTAATTTCATCAATAGTGTTATGCTTGTATATTGTATGATTGACTTTTGTTAAGTGTTGCTTTAATAGATGTATTTTAAATACATCAATATCGCCAGTTATTATGTGATTCTTGCGTGTAGCTCCTTTTTTCTTTTTAAATTTTTACAATTTAACATAAAAAGTTATATTCACTAAAACGAAACGGTGACAACCACTTTGATTTATAAAAATTGTAATAACTTGTGAAATTATTATATAATTATTAAATTCATTATGTCAACTCTGTATTACTTCGTGCAGTGTTTGAGTTGTATGAGTTGACACCAATATCGTAATTCTTTTGCATTTTTGTGTGTTCCTGTCAGCATGGATAGAACAACATCACAATATTCACACGTTTAACCTTAAGAACATTGTCTACAAAGTATCATACGATTCGGATTATTAGTTCTTTAGATCTCGCACATACCCAAAATAGTTCATCAAAAATATCATATAATTAAAAGATAATTACAACCTGAAAAACAAATCATCGGAGCGAAGCGAATTTATTGTACTTAACTGTATGCGTGCATATAGCGTAAATATATACCTATACAAATTTACCCGATTTTCGCCCATTTACCTGATGCCATTGTGTCATTTCGTCCTTCCTTCCGTCAGTCACACGAAATAAAATGGTATCACTACGATACAAATGATGTCTTGTTATGTCACGTCTGCAAAATGAATTAATGGTGTTTCTTTTTCGTAAAGCCATATTTGTAAAAGGCTGCACAATTAGTGTTGGTTAAGATTATTACCCACCCAACCACCGTCACCATATACAGCTTTCGAAAAGAACAATGTGTTTATTGATACTGAAACCTGCACACACGACATAGTGAGCTTAACCCATTCATGCCTAGTGGACTCTCCCATCCTTCTAAATTTGATCAATTAATTTCCAAAATTAGGGATGTCTAGTATATATATTTCTATATTTAGAATATTTCTTACAGAAACAGCGCAGACCATGTTGAGACGCCGCATATGCGGCGTCTCATCTGGGTCTTCGCTGTTTGCCAATGCCAATTTTTCTAGACGCTAGGCATAAATGGGTTAAAATGCAAATATAAGAGCATCAAAGACGAACATTAAACCATTTATGCCTAGCGGACTCTCACATCCTTCTAAATTGGGTCAATTTATTTACAAATTTAGGGATGTCTAGTATATTTATTTCTATATTTAAAATATTTCTTACAGAAACAGCGCAGACCCCGATGAGACGCCGCATCATGCGGCGTCTCATCTGGGTCTCCGCTGTTTGCCAATGCCCATTTTTCTAGACGCTAGGCATAAATGGTTTAAAATGCAAATATAAAAGCATCAAAGAAGAACATAAATTTGATCTGGTATTTTGATCATTATGTATGACTTAGCAGTACACATGACCGTAAATTAACAATAGATTCTGATAACGAAAGGGAAATTTTCATGAATTCATTTCAATGAAAGTTCCCGACCTAAGCTCTTGTTGTTCCCATTGGCCTTACATTTACGGTTGAATCGCGTTCTATGAGAACACCGCAGGGAATTCAATAGCTTGTTAAGCCATAAAAGGAATTGATTCAATTAGTATATTCTCCGTACATGAATGTCATTTTAACAATGTTACAGAAATAATTGATGCAGCACACTATATGACAACTATCCGTGAATAATAGAAACATGCAATTTATATCAATATGAGTCATTAATTTGAATGTGTATCCAATATTCATAATGTTTTAAAACAACGCTTTTTTTCGAGAGTTTAAAAAAAACTTTTCTAAGATTTAACATTGCGACCTAGATTTGGACACTCTGGACGCAGATAAAATTATATATGTAAGATATTTCTTAAATATTTTTAAAATAATTATAATGACCACATGTTATCATGATTTAGTCATATGCGAGGCTTTTATATTAGTAAACACCATTTTCAAGATTTGACCTGTTGACCTAGTTTTTAGACACACGTAATTCAGATTCACTTACACTAGATATTGGATAGATAAATAATTCATAAAGATTGAGTCATTAATCAGGCACCTTAACTGGTCATAAGATTTTTGTAAGATAAGACCTAGTGACCTTGTTTTGGGAAGCACGTGACCCATATTCGAATCCAAGGTTGGATTTTCAATTTGGCTTCTTGATGTGTAAACAAAATAGACTTGATCATAAGGATTCATCATGAAAACGTTGTGCTCAGGTTAGCTTAAAATCTTTTTTTTAAAGAGACATTTTAAACTTCGCACGACATACGAAGACGCACATAGACTATACAAGACACGCTTACCTTGACCATTTGGTACTCATGGCTTGCTTTAAATATGTATCACAAGTTAGATAAATTTAAATGTTCAACATAATTCAGTAAATAAAAGTAATAAAAACAAAAATGGGTAAACAGGGAGGTGGAGTCATATATGTCTGTCAACTGGTCAATTTACTTTACTTTCTGCTGTGAATGCAGACTGCTGTACCAAAAGTTTAAATAAAAATGTAAAATATCAGTTTATTGATTTATTTACTCATTACAACAAACCAGTCTTCACATGTGTCCTTTTTATTTAAATAATAAGAGCTAACATTTACATTGATTACCGATTTGGCACTTACGAAGAACCTCGGCAATGTGTATGAAGCAGTTTGACTTTTGATCTCAAAGTATGGCATTGACTGTAACAATGCGATGTTTGTGCTTAAAAAACGCCTATATACGTTATCAATTGTAACATATAGATGTATAGTCTGTTTGCCGTCTCATGAAGATTAACAAGTTATAGATGAAACAATCCCTATTTTGAAGATAAAGAACTAAATATGAACTTTGACCTCAAACATGGACCTTGATGTTTAAGGTAGCCAGGGGATTCTTGCATGTAACATATCTTGAAAAAACATAAGTTGGGGTTTCAGTCTCCAAACGGTTTGGAACAGATCCGCGGACAAAAAGAGCGACATACGCAAGGGACATAGTGATTCTAATATCCCCCCTTAACAAATATTCCTACAAGTAGTACGAGTGAAATGAAATCAACCTCTAGTACAAAAGTATCTCTTTCATGAACACGAAGGAAAGAGACATTGTATTTACGGACATTGCCCCTTGGCTGCTAACAGACACGTTGACAATGAAGTTTTCCGACACATGCAACAAATGTCACGTGGACTGAACGTTCTCAAACACAATCTACCATCCACTTGCACCTTGGTATAGCGTTTGTTACGTTTAGAAACACGGTGATTGGGCATTGTTGTCTTTTTTCAGGAGAAATCATTAGGTTCATCTAGTTTGTTTGACGGTAGATATCACATGATAGTTATCTTACTTTGTCCACTGTTGTTAACAGACGTATCTATTATCTAACTTTTTAACCGTTTCTCAAAGACAATACAAAGTTATAAAGCGATACATATAACAAAGTCAATAAAGTAATAAAGGTTATTGTATGAGTGTTCGAAAAAAAAAGGCATATTTGTCTAGCTGTAATAAAGATGGCATATTTGTTTAGCTTAATTGCCTGCTGTAAACAGGATAACATTCAGTTTTTGTGTTATGAGAGGTAATTAAACACAAACATTTTTGTACTTATTATTAGTTTTTGTTCATGTGATATCTCATGAAATAAAGATGAAATCTAACAGTGAAATTCTTTAATACCACAACTACTATATGAGTGTAATTGACTATTTGCACTTAATAAGCCAACTTTGATATTAAAACTGATCATTTAAACTTGGCAGGCAATTATCTCTACATTTTGCAATTATTTAATCAAAATTCAAAACAGTTCATAAACTGTGTCGTTCATCTAAAGTTGTGACATTCAATTCCTTAATTAACACACTGTTCTGTAGTGTCAACCTTCTAAAAAATATGTACGACAGTACGCTAATATGGAAAGCATTTTCACAGATGTAAATATCTCACCCAACGCATAAACATATCCTCTTTTTAATTGAGTGCAAGAACTAAAAAGGATGCTTCATGTGCCTAAAGGGTTTCAAAAAAGAGGAAATAGGGGAAGACATAGTACATCCTAGTTACTTCTCTTGTGGCATTATATTGTGGTTTGTTATTGATTTTGAAAGTTTAAATATTGTTATCAAAATGTGCAATTAATCAAATTGTTAAATACGATCTCTGACAAAAATCATATATACCCATTTACCCAAAATCGGCTCCCTAAAACGTGTTGCATGAATAAGGTGTCTTATTACATGTATCTAATCCACGTGATGTTCACAATATCGTATTTTGTGTTTATTGGTATATATTTCATGGATAGTAATAATTGTATGTTCTTATTTAGACATTTGAATACAAAAATTATAATTGGGTAAAACTTGAAGTAACACATGTATGGTCTACATGGGTGACTAAATTAAGGGCGTCCTCTTACAATTACAGTTATTAAAGAGATCAGCTAATATCCTATATAAAGCCTATAGTCAAATAATAATGATACATTAATTGCCACTTCCTATGGTTCAATGGAAACAACTGTTTTGTTAGTTTAACTAATAGAATGGATTTGTGTTCGCTTTTAATAATAATGTCCTTGACTGAAACCACAGCCTCAGTTTGAACAATACCGAATATCGAAAAACCGATGATCATGATGATGATGATGATCATCATCATCATCAGTATCAGCATCATCATCATCATCATCATCATCATTATCATTATCATCATTATCATCACCACCATCAACATCATCTTCTTCTTCGGCTTAATTATTATCATCATCGCATTCATTATAATCATCATCAACAACAACATCGACAGCATGATCATAATGATAGCCATCATCAGCATAACCACTATCACTATCAGCAATAACATCAACGTTCATATAATCTTAATGCACGTTTTTGCAATTGTTTGCAAAGACATGAGTAAAGAAAGATTGCTTATGTCTGTCACTATCAATACCGGCCTGTCTGTACGAAAAAATGTATAAGATGAGTATAGATTTTTATATCCGTCATTACCTTTACTAAAACGATGAAACGCAATAAGCATAAAGCAACTTGCAGGTTCTTTTGATGTCCTCAGGTTAAGTATTGGATGATAATTACACGATGGTGGATGTATACCTAAATCGCTTATGAGCTGCTTGGTAGCTGTACATCAGATATCTTGGACGGACATTTGTATCTGATGTCAGTTTCATCTTACCGATTCTGCTTATATTCAACGATTCCATGAAATATGTGTGTAGATACAGAATCGACCTTGTTAATATTGTATTGGCTGAATAGGTTTTACCGTGTTATCATCTAAATCTTCAAATATTGATGAATGGGAAACGTGCGGAAATTGTAATATCGATAATATGTAAACGATCAAACGTTGTTTTTACCATTATATTTGTCCGTCATCAGGAAAACGACTAACTGTACATATAATGTCGTGTTCGTGACAGCTGTCAATTTTAATAAACGGACATGACTGAAATTTTCTAAATTGGTATGGAAAAGTCAAAATAGAAAGAAACACTTGACATTCTTTCTCAAGTGAACAATTGAATGAACGAGACGTAAGTATCATAACAACAAAATGAGAATTTTGTGTTAAGTATGAAGAAACATCATAAATCGTATGAAAAGTCTCCAACCCTAGTGTTTAACATACCCTGATGGAGATGAATACCTGTCGTCGGCAACTC
Source organism: Dreissena polymorpha (assembly GCF_020536995.1). NCBI lineage: Eukaryota > Metazoa > Mollusca > Bivalvia > Myida > Dreissenidae > Dreissena > Dreissena polymorpha. The sequence goes on along the minus strand of NC_068356.1, from coordinate 155,346,982 downwards.
AAACGAGTCGAATTCACAAACGTGGTTGAGGTTTTAATTGAGATGACTCTACCAGAGTCCAATTCGTACGTCTATTTGGTGCGTCGTTGACGCAGTATGCACATACACTGTAGGTGGTTTCGAATCAACCTTATCGAATGTCATAGATAACTTTAAAATAAACAAAACACACACACACACAGTAACTTTGCTATAAAATTTGCACAATTTGTGCAATTACCTTAGATGAAAAAATTACATCGCATCTCCGGGATTTATATACTCAAGTGACATGAAAAATATTTAAAACATTTACAACGTATAAGTTTAATTTTCAAATCAACACTAAATATGGGAAAGAGCAATTATTTCTTTTTTTAAATACATAGGCATATTTAACTTGTAATTGTTTAAATATAAAAGAAAAAAACCACAAACGACCTGATATCTGGATAGATCACCTTCTAGTGGAAGGTTCAAGTCATTCAATCTGAGTCGTCAAATCAAGTCGACCTGTTTCGCGATATCATTTAATGCATACTCTCAGATCGCGTAATCGATCTGGACGTGATTGATAATATAAGCTTTATATACTTTAAAAAACACCAGAACGCCATGATTGATTGAAACAAATATATAATATTATGAATGTGTATAGATATTTCTGTGTTGTAAACAAATTTAAACTTCCTGGTTGCAAAACATGGTGTAAATATAAACACTACTTATGGTTCAAGTGTAGAGGTATCAATTCCGAATTAAACAAAACACCTTGTCAAGTAAAATTTAATTAAAGGACATTTTTTTCAATTCATATTATTAATATTATTTGCATGTGAAGAAAACAAGCATCAATAGCGATATCTCAGAAAGACAAAGGGAGGGATGGAGGGAGGGAGGAAGAGAGGGTATACAATATATACACCTTCAAAATATTGAATGTTTAAAAAAAGGAAATTGTAAAACAAACTCTTTTTTCAAACGAATATCAACATTACAATACTTTTCAATAGTTTATATAAAGTAATAACTTTAATTGCCAATGTCAAGTGTAAGCGTCTTCACGATTCCAGTATTGACATGTGTACACAACACATGTAGATCTGTGTCGCCGAACATGAACGTTACTTGAATTTTCTGTTCAATCAGAGGAATACCATTTTCAGCATCAATTGCAAGTGTTCCTAGGATATCACAATCTGTTGTGAAAATTGGGTCTTCGTTTTGTGTTCTGTGTATAACGACGTAATCGGGGTTATCAGACAGTGTAAAGTTGTGTGTCACCTTGCTATCAACTGGAGCATCGTCATTTGCTCTTACATATATATGGAAACTCGACCATCCATTCCCCGTTTCTGTATACTTTCCTTTCTGCAGGATGTCTTTTCTCGTCATATCTAGACCATACACTAATCCCATACGTGTAATCCATAACTCTGGATGAAACATGTCAGGCTTTTGTCCAAACATCACGGCTCCCTTCAGCACGGCCAGACCCGCCTCACCAGCAACGATCAGCTGTTTCTCAGGAAGTTTTTGCAGATTCCTTTGTTGGACATAAGGACTCTCCGCAAACCCTACAACTAAGACGATAAGACCAACATCTTTCATTCGTTCTTCTTTAAGGACTCTGCTTATATGATTCACCATCTTGGAAACCGGCTCTGTGAACCAATTTTGTATGATTGACGAGTCGACACCAAGCTTATCTCTACCTCTAATGACAACCTTCCTCCCGTAATTCAAAGATGTCAGTCGGTCGGATAAAGACTGATGACATTGCTCCTCAAAAATTTCATTGAGTACCACTGGGATGCGAAATGTGATTTCGGTCTATGAATCAAACTCGAATTCCCTCTTCTTTACCTCAAAATCACGAATTATATCAAAGTAATCATACATGTCTTTACTTTGAAGGGCATTAATGGCCATTGTACCAAAAACTTCTGTCAAAAACGCTATGAAGTTTGCATCGACATATATTCCTCCCCACGGACCGCCGCTGGGGGCGTGAATATTCTTCAGTGACCCATCACATTGTTTTTTCGTGGACAAATATGTCAGAAGTTCCACCTATGGAGTACAAATAAGTCAGATTTATTTAGTAGAAGTAGTAGCAGTAGTAGTAGAAGAAGTAGTAGAAGAAGAAGTAGTTGTAGTAGTAGTAGTAGTAGTAGTAGTAGTAGTAGTAGTAGTAGTAGTAGTAGTAGTAGTAGTAGTAGTAGTAGTAGTAGTAGTAGTAGTAGTAGTAGTAGCAGTAGTAGAAGTAGTAGTAGTAGTAGTAGTAGAAGTAGTAGAAGTAGTAGTAGTAGTAGTAGTAGAAGTAGTAGTAGTAGAGTAGCAGTAGTAGTAGTGGAAGAAGTAGTAGTAGAAGTAGTAGTAGTAGTAGTAATAGTAGAAGTAGTAGTAGTAGTAGTAGTAGTAGTAGTAGTAGTAGTAGTAGTAGTAGTAGTAGTAGTAGTAGTAGTAGTAGTAGTAGTAGTAGTAGTAGTAGTAGTAGTAGTAGTAGTAGTAGTAGTAGTAGTAGTAGTAGTAGTAGTAGTAGTAGTAGTAGTAGTAGTAGTAGTAGTAGTAGTAGTAGTAGTAGTAGTAGTAGTAGTAGAAGTAGTATTTATAAAGAATGTTTGGATTTACATGCTGGAACAAACGTTTATTTCCTATGCAACCAATTATTAAATAATACAATAAGTTAAAATGCTGAATATTTGGAAGAACAGTTGATAATTTGACAAGAAAACTCAAACGAATATACCAACTCACAAAACGAAAAGAGTAGCCAAATACCACCTCACAAAACAAACGGAAATAGCAACCAACCTTTAAGAAGAAAAGTGTGTAAACAATATTTAGTCAAAACCTTGATATTAAACGGTACCTCTGTAATTGCAAGATGAAAAACATTCTAAATGTGAATTTGTATATACAACAAGCCACATTTCGAAATAAATAAAACAACAATTAAAACAGAGAAATCATTGAGAAACTAATCCATTATCAAAATATTTAGGCACATTTCATATATCGACATCATTTATCATAACAAATAAAATAAATATTGTTTACCACACCAGTATTTTTGTTAAGTCTGAATGATCAATGTATTAAATATTTATTGTTTACAAATCTATGTTTACACTGCATTTATTTACACCCTAATAGTAAATGAACATGAGCTATTATGTGTACAGCATGCATGTCTGAATATTCTATGGTGAAAATAAATTGTGCACACTAAAATAAAGATTAAATATTTAAATCATCTTACACAATTGTGGGATAATATGGTATCGTTTTTATTGGTTTCTACTTCCTCGTCGCCATCAACAAATAACATCCCGACAGTAAAAAAATATAAGAATCCATCACTATGTTTTTGTTTATTTAGATCGTACATGCGTTGTCATTGAACACCACGTTTAATGATATTTGGTACGAAATTCGTAAGTACGATCGGAAAAGACTCGCACTAACAGTTATGAATCTGTTTACACTAGCACTTTCCCAAATGGTATGCTCTATAAACCAACATTTCTTGCATGTTTTGATAATTGCTCTATTTTTTTAGAAATTTATCTTCCAATTTTAAAACTATGTAACGTCTATTACGGGTATTTGGTAATTCTAACATTAAAGCATATATTGCATTTAAACTTTGACACAAAATGGCATTAATGAGGTGTCAGAACTAGGTTAACGTCACAAAAAGGTAAAACAACAATTTGCAAAACAAATTCGCATTCCTTCACAAACTAAGTCTGCACTGTTGGATTCGCATATGTTTTGTTTGTGTGAGGCCATCAGATTATACTATGTGTGCCGAAATACTGGTTACCATGAGTAAGACGTCATAAGGTTAAGCAGTATGTGACGCCTGATAGGCAACTGTTATGAGTTGCAAATGGATTAAATACACTTTTCATGTTTACATGTTTCAATTCCTTATTGACATCGTGTATGGTATGCATGTGCTGAATGCACGAATTCAATGACAACCCAATTGTAAAAGACGTAAATGACACGTACGGGTAATTTAAGTGACGCAAAATGTATTAACTTGCCATCGTATCTACCCGAAATTGAGATTATAGGCATACTCTTACAATCAGAGTTTCCTCTTACATGTATTTAATTTCATTCACGATCTGAATTTCTCTTTGGCAAATCTTCTTTGGTCACAGTATTACACTGAATTTTTTCACTTTGTAATTATTATATTTTCAATATTTATCAGACGACATCTCTCTTCAAAAGTTTAACATGATTGCTTGGTGAATTCAGAAACAAGATGCAGCACAATATAACATAAAATGAAAATATATGTAATAATAAAAATTGCAGTAAAAGAACCCTTCTTTATGTGCCTTAAATCTGAGATGATATGGTGATGTATTATAATTTCTTATAGTTGTATACTTTTATAGTCACAAACATGAGTGGTATCATAATACAAATTAAAGCATATAATTTACTAACACAATGTGAAATTTGATGTTTGTTTTTTTCAAGTTCTGTTAGTATTGAACAGTTAACATGCAACATAGTTACTGTAATTATGTGACAGTTTGTTTTACTAATTTGGTTGGATGGACATGCAGATATATCATGTTTTGTGCAGAGGACAGAATAATCAATTATTATATTTATTGAAGTGTTGCTGGCATATGGGATATTGTGTCCATCTAGCTAAGAAATTCCCTGTTTTATCCCCACTCACACTGAGTGAAGGTTATCACAATCTTTGAATAATATCAATAAGTAAAGATAGGGCCGAGAAGGCCTTGTTGATTTTGGGCTAATAAACCTGGAGCCAAATCGACCCAGGTTAAAGGCAGAGGCCAAATAAACCGAACGCCACATGGGCCTGCTATACTTTGAACAAGTATTGTTTCTACCCAGGAAACAGGCTTAAGTGTCTTACTAAGCTTAAGACTTTCAGTGCAAACTATCTAAATTAAATTGGTTAAAATAAATACTTATTGGTAAAAATAAACATTATGCACAAATTCAATTATTTAATTTACCTGTGTACATGAATCATTTTAGTCTTGATGGTTAGTGAACCATGTCAAAAGCACCATAACTATGAAACGCTAGTATGTTGAAAATTGCAATGTTCCACAGAAATTATGCTAATGGTAATTCTACACGATGATGAATTATTAAATATGTCTGAATTCGATGTTCACCAACATTCCACTACCAGTTAAATTGCCTCGAACACAGTTGAAAATAACACTATTCCTCTCTAGAACCGTGCCACATGTACATAATTTTTCAGCTTTTCGCAATTAAAATGGTCTTCTACTGTGAGTGTTTTTTTTCGAGCGTCCTCGTGATTTAATCATTTTCCCTGACATGTAAAAATTCGAGTTTCGATGCCCACGGTCCGGCCATATTGTTGTTGTTGTAATTTTAAAAGTAGTTCAAAAGATGGCGACCATTATACCAGAGATTGATTTATGGAATAAATCGTCTGCTGATCCAGAGAAGTGTGACATTTTTAGTAAGGTTTTCGCATTAAACAATTAAAACTCAAGCATCAAATATATGCAGGTTACGGTTATTCTTACACGCGGAATGACATCACTCTTGTTCTTGTACTTGGTTTGTATTAGAAAGTATGGAAGCTACTAGTGTTGTAACAAGTAACTAAAAATTAACCGGTTATTCCATTATTGTAACCGGTTAATTAACAGGTTTACTGAAATTGTAAAAAAATACTTTCAAAAATATCATGTTGAACATTCATAAACTCTCTGCAAACACAAAAATAATATAAGATTCCTTACGTCGGATACCTAAACCGCACCATAATATTATTGATATCAATTTGTCATTATTAAACACATTGAAAAACATAGATTTGCACATGTATGTCGGAGTCTGTAGTTATTTGGTCTTATAGAATATTGATACGAAATAAACAAATGTATAATGTTCTTTACTATGTATCACCTTTTGGTGAGGCCGCTTACGTTTGCGTCGTATCGCTTACACCACTACTTTAAATTATTCATTAACTTTATACGGGCAAAAACCCGCGAAGCGAGCGTTGACCGTTCATACATATGGAAATTTAGACACAAAATTACACCTAGGGATGCATCTCAAAAAAAATTCCCACGCGACATATATTTTCGCGATGCTATTTATGACCTAAAACAAATCAAAAACACGTTGACATATGCTTAATCACATGTAAAAACAAACCTCAGGAAAAAGTATATAAATGAAATCATAATTGTGTAGAGAATCGCATTTAATATTCTCGCATTATATGTTTATCTCCGCTACATTAGACCGTTTCAGAATTAAGATTACACAATTATCTCTCCTGAATACTCATCTTCTTAATATTCTGTCTCATAGACTGGTTCACTACATATAGTGACAGTCTTTACCAAACACAATTTCGGTAAATATAACCCATCTAAAATGTTTTGCCTGAATCTTCGATTTATTTCGAATTTATTTGCTTTGCTCTTTTCGATATCTTATTGTTATTATTATCCTGACAAATCACAAACGCTTGTCAAAACAATATTTGTTTTACACCTTATAGTTGGCATCTATATTCTCGCAGTATTCTCGCGGTATTTCAATAACGACACCCTACTGTTAACTTGTCAGAATTCGTGACGCATTTTCCATTCGCTCTCAGACAGCAGTTTTACGTGGGATCATGAGCAATATTCTGGTAACTTGTGGTTGTTATCCATCAGAAATACATTTATTCACAAAACTTAACAATATTTCGATTTAACTTTTTAGTCTTTTACCTTATTTTCAACGTATTTACACCTCGTCTGCTCACACTTGGCCGATATCCCGAAAGGTTACATATCACTATATAAAGTTTAGGCCTAAAACCACAAAATCTAATACCGTTGGATTTTCGTACTGAATTTTTTCGTAACAAATCTTCCAGATTCGAATTGAAAAAAACAACCACAGGACATTTAGAAATTGTCTGCATCATTTATCAAATTTTAAGATTTAAGTTGGTTTTCCGTTTTTAGAAGCTGTTTGCCAAGCCAAGAGCTGGGCTGCCGCATCACACAACTCCAGACATTCTATTGAGCAAAACTGACAGTTTTGGTTTCCAGAAATAAACAAAGCAGGGATTCCTGAACTATCGATGTTTCCAAGCTATACACACAGTTATTTGCTGTGGTGATTTTATTATTTATTGGTTGTGTTAGTTTACTTGGATGGAACATGTGTAAACTTTTATAGAACTTTAAAAAGTCAATATATGTATATCTATAAACAAAAATCAGCAATTGCATTATAAGATCAGATGTGCAAACATTGTCAAAGGGTTGTTAAATTAACAATTTGAAGGCAATGATGCTGAAGAAATATGAAGGTTCTCTTGCAAATTTAGTCTGTATATCGACGAGTGTCTGCCAATAAATGTCAAACTAGAAATACAAAACTTACCACAAGTATGAAAAAGAACTAAGTACTGTTGTGATCATTTTTAGTAAGATAGTGTAATTCTAAACAGTAGCAAATAGCTTGTTTAGTTAGTGCATGATGCCATTAATATGATTTCCTTTCTATTGTGTAATTAATAAATTTGTTATTACTTGTTGTTCCATGAAAAATGTTTTATGCGCTAATACAAAATCAGCATGGTTATCCGCGCGCTTTTCGGAGAAAACGTGGGGATATTGTGGTTATCTCCGTCTTCCGTCCGTCCTGGCCACTATCTCCTCCTACACTATAAGCACTATAACCTTGAAACCTGCACACATGGTAGCTATGGGCATATGTGCGACCCTGCACTATTTGGAATTTTGATCTGACCCCTGGTTCAAAGTTATGGGGTTGGGGTGGGGCCGGGTCAGAGATTTTCACTCATTTTTTATGTTATTTTACATTAACTTTTTCATTTCTACACCGATTTACTTCAAATTGATATTGAACATCTCTTATGACAATACAGTCAATCTCAACTATGCATGGCCCCATTACCAACCCTGGTGCGCCCTGCCCACATAGACCACGCTCACCCAAAATTGTCTTTTACTATAATTTCTTCATTTCTACACCGATTCACTTCTAATTGATACCGAACTTCTCTAATGACAAAACGGTCAATCTCAACTATGCATGGCCCCAATACCAACCCTGGGGCGCCCCGCCCACATTGACCACACCCACCTAAAATTGCCTTTAACTATAATTTCTTCATTTTTACACCGATTCACTTCAAATTGATACTGAACCTCTCTTATGACAATACGGTCAATCTCAACTATGCATGGCCCCGTTACCAACCCTGGGGCGCCCCGCCCACATAGACCACACCCACCCAAAATTGCCGTTTTACTATAATTTCTTTATTTCTACACTGATTCACTTCAAATTGATACTGAACTTCTCGTATGACACTATGGTCAATCTCAACTATGCATGGCCCAATTACCAACCCTGGGGCGCCCCTGGGTCAAACATGCGGCGTGTGGATACGCGTCGGCCTCTGCAGCGCCATTTCTAGTTGATTTTGTAAAAGGTAATAAAATGTTACTTCATTGATTCCACAGTTTTGCAAAAAATAACATCACTTTGGAATTTCATATACGTAAATATTCTTTTAAGTTGATGACAGTGTTTTAGTATTACTGATTGTGTAACCATTATTTTATGTGCAAATAAATGTTGTAAAGCGTTTTGTAACTCCACACAATACCACACACCTTTTTATATATGTACTGAATATATATACTAACGTCATTTACATGCTTCTGCTAGCGGCTTATCCAAGAAAGACAATGACTTCTTTAGCGTAAGAATTCCCGGGTACATTTCAGTAAATTTTCCGTACCATGTGTACATTTAAGTATACTTAAGAGTACCCCAGGTACATTTAAGTAGTACCCGAATCAACAATTTGCAGTACTTAGTGTCTTAAGGCTCCCACTTAAGGGATCAATACAGAAACCTCCCAGTGACTAAGCAGACACCATATCCACTATACCGCAGCCACCGAACCAGCTTTAAATTCCTGCGGCTAGAAAACACACACAATTATAAGATGCTAGATCTTAAAGCCTGCGGCTTCAGGCCAATACGGCTGTCTTCAGCTCAATAACAAAGCCAATATGAATTCAACTAATTCAGAACATTATATTATTGTGCTATTTGCTCTGTCACGTTTTATTTTTACTTGCTTTAAGAATGATGTTGTGATGTTTGTTTCTTGTTCAGGTCAAAGTGATGTTATGTAATGAAAATAGTATATTTATTCTCTCTTTAAATTAATTAAAACTTGTTTCAGATGGGTGAGATTTGAATAAATAATTATTATCTTAAGATCATTGATATTTTGAAACATTTTATTTTAGCCAACAAATAGTCTTAAAACTTGGTAAACACAACTTCAAATAATCAGACCAAAGTCGCAATCTATTGATTGCTATCGCTGGTTAAATATAGGTGTCTAATACCGCTAATAGCCTCAATTCCACACAATTGCCTCGAAAATCATTCGCAATTAAAACATAACAATACTGGCAATTACAAACACTTAAACCTTTTTGTAACAATAAAGATACACGATATATTTAACATGGCGCTCATGAATATTGCACTGAAATCCGTGGCAGATTCTAATTAAGATAACAAATATATGATTGATACGGGTATTTGTAAACATTGCATATATTTATACACAGAATAGCTGCATGTTGACTTCAACCGATAGCCTAAAGGTAACTCTACAACGTCACAACGTGGTTGCTGTCTGATTCGAGACTCTAATTTGGTTTTTTTGTTTTGTTAATACTAGAAATTATTCTGTTCATTACGTATACGACTATGTGCAAAAATTCTCTTTGATCAATTTCGAAGCATCAAGTTCATTGTTGGTATACCGATATTTCTTTCATTGATACTTAATACGAATATGTTTTTTATTTACGAATGTGAATTTTATGACTTGTACTTTTATAAAACATGCAATTAAATGAAAATATATTGACATCATCAATGAAGTATTTCTAATAAAACAGTCAAAAGAGTAATACTGTTAAACAGTAATATAAATCTAATCTCGAACTTATGGCATTCGGTTAAGGAGTCCGACAATAATTCACTGCACCAGCACGGTGTTGGGTTAACGTTATGCCGCGTGTTATAAATCGCCCTTGACGGAAGCCAATTCTTTTATTGATGTCCCCGTTTAAACTCGCTTGCCTTACGAACTATGTCGAATTGTGGGTGAACATTCAGAAGGGTGGTGTTAAATATATATCGTATTATACTATGTTAATTGACACGTTAGTGATTCCCACCATCGGCGTTGCATGCTTTTAACTGTCAATACCGTAATGGTCGAGTGTTATAAATAAGCATAGTATGATTTATTCCATTAAAATGCATTAAATTGTATTAAACAACGGTTTCTGGTTAACGTTTTGTAGAAATTAAAACATCTTAACCCATCGCACACTAGGTTAAGCGGTTAACCTGTTTGACTTTTATAACCACACCCATATGAACTAATAACACGATAATAGAAATTAACTATGTATAATGAAAAGTAGAAATGTATATTAAAGCCAATAATGATTCCAACTGTGTAGTCTGGTCTTTGTCATGCTATTATTTAATCATGGACCGCATGAATATTCCATTACAATCCGTCTATAATCGTACCATCGAATAAATATATAATTATTAACAACATATCATATATTATTGATATCGGAAGCGACCGGTCACAATTCACCATTAACAGTTAAACTAATGGTAACGGCGAAAAACTACCAAATTTGCGGTTGTTAAGTTCCAGAGATACACGTGCCAATACTTTTTGTTTATATACGAACTCCAATTATTCATTATAGTCGATGTCTTACACCAGCATATTATAATACTATGTAAACAGATAATGCTTGCGTAGCACTAATGCGACTGCAAGGAGACAGCGAATGTATGCAAATGAGTTTGTGTTGCTTCTATTATAATTACAGTACTATATATTGAATAAATTAACCGTAAATATAAATCAACAACAAATATATGCATACGAGTAATATAAAATTCAAATCATTCGCAAAAGGACAAAGTTACACAATTTCAGTAAGCTAGAGTTACAGAGAACATGTTGAGAACGAACACAATCTTTCCTCGAACCCTTGACATTTGGTTAAGCAGACTTATATTGATACACGGCACAATCAAAATGGTCGACCAGTGTTATTACAACTTCTTATATTTCTGTTAGTGATTAAAATCATACTGGATAAAGATTTATTTAAACGGTATCCATGGCTAAATATTTTATTTACCTTTTCACATATCTGCCAAGTTACTTTAAAAAAATCTTCATTGCACATTTTTGTATAACGTGCATAAGCATTTGAACATGGGTACACAAAAACAAACGTACGTACATATAGAAGCGTTAATTATGTTGGAAGCATATATATGGTGTGACATACAAAAACATTAGCGCCACACACCTTGAAATGAAAGTAACTTTAAGTATAAATAAGAAACATATTTTATATATGCCAATAAGAATATATATCTGGTGGTTACAAGGTAGAAATCCGTCTTTTGGGGGCTTTAAAACCTAAACATAATCGCATTTGTTGAAATGGACGTATACGTCTAGACATCCTACTTTCGGTTTTAAAAGCGGTACTGTTTGAAAAATAATAAATTATTTGCTAACTAGGCCATATATTTAATTTTATCTATGCCAATTAGAATATATCTGGTGGTTACAAGGTAGAAATCCGTCTTTTTTACGCTTTAAAACTTAAAAGTAATCGCGTTTGGCGAAATGGACGTATACGAATAGAAATCCTTCTTTCGGTTTTAAAATTATAAAAAAATATTTGCTAACCAGGCTTTAGATTCAATTTTATCTATGCCAATTAGAATATAGCTGGTGGTTACAAGGTAGAAATCAGTCTTTATGCGCTTTAAAACTTAAAAATAATCGCGTTTGTCGAAATGGACGTATACGTATAGAAATCCTACTTTCGGTTTTAAAATTTTAAAACAAATAATAAATTACTTGCTAACTAGGCTAAAGATTTAATGACAATTTTGCACTTATTCAAATTGCATCTATATGTATTGATTAACATGGTTTTCATTTCAAGGTGTGAGGCTTCAAATTTTCTATGTTTTGTTTTATCGATTGAGCGATCTGTATACCACTTGCGATTTAAGAAATGGGAAAATATGGGGTGACCGTTGTTATATAAATAATGAGGTAAACAATGAATTATTCGCAACTAATTCAGGAAAATATTAAAGACTTCCCGTTCCGGTCTTTGATTTCTTTTGTCGTAATTTATAAACAAAACATAGAAAAAGATTGAGAAGTATTTTTATTGCAAACACACATAAAGTTATTGCCACGTTCGATTAAACCAGACAAAAACAACTTCAATTAGGTAATAGACTTAACAATAAACACAGTATTAAACAAATGTTTTACCTGAAGGCTTCCCAAAAATCCACTGCATTAACATATTCATGTTTTTTAAATTTGTTGATAATAAATGAAAACACCATTAAGATATACCATGTACAATATGATGTCTGTGTGGTGTGTAATACACACTGCAAACGTAAATATAGTTCTATACTAATTTTGAGTTATTAGCGATAGGTAAATATCGGATATCGTAGTATTTAAATTCGCTTCATTCCACGTCCGCCTGTTATGAACACGCGTAGAGAATATATTGTTTTCGAGTAGTTGTCAGTTGTCAATTATGTGTATGGAGGGAAAAGTTGATGAATGCATGTATTTGTTTGGTTGCTGTGAGTGCTTTATATTTGTTCAACTGTTCAGCTATAAAAGCATACGTTTAGAGCTCGACATTTCAGTGTTTCGTTTGAATAAATAAAATAGTACATGTTAACCAACTAGACGTTTCGTCTCCACGCAAAACGCAGTAATTTAGAATAAGAATTTATTAAATCATTATAATGTGCAAAACATATTTGTATGGTTACTGGGAGCAATGAACCTTTTGTTTTCCTGTTTGTTTGAACCATGTGAATTGATATATTGTCATAAAAGATTGCTTTTTTAAGCTGTCGAGTACCACGCATGAAACAGATATATCTAGCTCGACGTTTAAAAACACACGACTTTTTCTGTGATTTTACTTTATTGCCATCCATTTTAGAAATACATGAAATAGTTGTGAAACAAAGCGAATGGAATCACATATCGGTTCTACTTGTTATATTCTATATATTATATTCTATGAGATCGCCGTGGCATAATTGATATGGTAGCAACCTAGTGACCGGGAGTTATGAGTTCGATCCCCACTGTTTGAGCGTGTTTTATATCTCCACCAATTACACTAAGTACTGTGTCTACTCAGGAAACGACTCGTTTCAATTAGGCTTTGTATGCTATCGATAAAAAAAAATTGCCATGCTCCTCACTCCGCTTTCGCTTCATAGAAGTCGACATGTTCACGTGCTGTGTATGCGATAAGAAATTTAGCAGACGAGGTAACTTGGTACGTTTCAATCAAATGAAAGCGCTGAAGAAACTTCGTCAAGCCATGAATGAGTGTATTTCTAAAGATAGTTGGCAACCGCCGTTGATGAAACAAATGCTGAAGTTTCCACTGATTTCATAGGCGAAATACTAGTAATCTATTCAGATTTTGATCGTTGCAGGCACATATTTAACGATGTCGTGCGAGCTATTACCAATTATAATGTTTTGACGGAAGACAACCACCGGGAGAGAATGTTTACCGTGCACTTATTAAGGAAACGTCACGTGAAAAGAGTTCTTATAAAAGGTAGATGGATGAATGCCTTAAAGAAAGGTATTACATACAGGACCGTCAATTAAATTGTTGCGGATTTAGAGCTGGTAGAAAACTACAACGGATAGGACCCCCTGAAATATGCAAACAGAAACATTTAATATTATATTATTATGGGTGATATTTTGAAAAGAAAAACAATCAAGTAAAGATAAGCGATGTTCAATAAGCTCAGGTATTTTTTCCATACATCGCTGTTACTCGGAGTATATGCTATATGTATAAATTGTGAAGTGTAGTTTGATGGTAAACACCAACGCTTTGTGAATACAAAGTCGCGCGTAGTATCGATCGTAGGGTTAATTTAGTGTGAATGATTTGAAAAAGCTAAATTTATACGCCAACCGCTAGTCCATGAATTATTTATTCACTTTACATCCCGCATAATATGTTGAAACTAACATATCAATACTCTTATAATCGCGATCAATTCTTTCAATTCTTAACAGCCATAATAATTCAATTTCAACTGTGTACGCTCTACCTCGCTTTTTCGTGTATCTGTTTCTAAAATGTTAGTTAAACGGATCATCAACGAGATACCCTTTTCACCTCACACTCAACGAATAGAGCAAATGAATAGAGCGACAACGAACACATGTTTTCGATTATATTACCTGCTTTGAATACAAGCTCAATTGAGTGTGTTGGTCTGCCACTTGTTTTCCCGTTTATTATCCAATTCTATTATCCGAAGCATTCACAGTTTTAAAAAGGATTGTAACACGATAATAGGATTGTCCGCGGACAAGTGTAACACTTAAAGCATGGTTTGTCTCCCTTGAGGTTTAAGAATCAGCGGCTCATTTGCATCATAAAAAAAACGTTACCCATCATATCCATTTTATGTGGCAGAAAAAAGACGTCGAACGATAACAACAAGTTATCGTATAAGCCACTAATACGTATGTATAGTCATTTAATATTTATGAATACATTCACTTACGCGCTAAATGAAAAACTGTTACCGGCTGAAGCGCCTTTACTTCAATATATTTTTCGTTTTTAGTGGTTAGTATGTATTGGTTTATGAAGGAATCTATAATTACTGTGGATGCCACTGTCTGTCTGATGAAGGGATAGTTTTGAAAGCAAAATAATTAATAGTGATTATACACTGTCAAGTATTTTACACTATTTCTAACTGAGCACCATGTTGTAAAATTGTACTGGCATGTGTCGGTTTTCCTTCTTAACAACATACGTATCTCCTTGCCACACATTTGAGACTATTTTATAGCTTGTGTTGAAAATGTTATACCTATAACCGTTGCTTACTTTTGTTCAAATTTCAAATGTATTCGCTATTGCGTTCGTGTTTTACGTTATTATACACGGGTATATTAAGGTTATCGTTATTTATTAATAAAATTAATAACACTACACAAAACGAGTGTTTATATTTATAATAAAACAATGAGAGCAAATATAGATTAGAAATAGGTATGTATTAAAATCAGGCTGATACAGCTCATTGTTACGCAATATTTTTCTATATTTAAATATGAAACACATTCAAAATAACAAATTATTTAGTTTTTATCATTAAGAATACAACACAACATTTAATATATATAATGAACCATTTATTTAATTTAAAGTAATATGTTAATAGAAATTTAGAACATTTGAAGTTAATTACATTGTTTAGAATTATATTTTGCTACAGCGTTCGGAGCATAATCAAAACTCAGAAACAAACTATAACCTTTTTTCAAAATACTCAATATTATTTTTACATTCTCTATAAAGGAACTCGTTAATAAAAAATTTCATTTTTTAAACAAATGTCATTAAATATGTTAATCTTCGAATCATTATCGTTTTGAATAGTGTTAACCAATTACACACCCGATTAAAGTTTAAATACTGCCTTCCCGGGAATCGAAATCTGGCAGCAAAGCAAGGATGCTATCACTGCTCCACGCTGGGTATAAGCTTATTATCAAACTTTATGTTCGTACTTCATCTATTTTAAAAATTATTGAGTAAAACAGTTATACATACTTCTTCATTTTACCGATTTTAAATTACAAGTATACATTAATGAACCAACATTTTTCTTAGTCAGGAGTGTTATTTCGATTATTTAAACATAATGAATACATATAAATTAGAACTATCGATTTAACACACCTTGGAAAAAGTCCCTTTAACTAGAATATTTCATAGAGAAAGAACAGAGGTATAAAATATCAAGAGTGAATTTCGATTACACAGTAATCTTTTTAAAATTTAAATTTGATACAAATAATAGAGGCGCAATAAATCTAACTTTCCAACTCAAACAATACAAGTTCATATTGATCAACAACGTTTTAAGACGTGAAATAAATAAAGAAAGGTTAAAAATGGTTCAAACAAAACACTTATATAATGATACAGCCTAAAGTTGATTTTAGAGTTGATCTGTAATAATAAGTTTACGTAATTGGACTCTCTTCTCTTATAGTATAATCTCTCTCGCAGAAATCGAAGCCGCAAACGTGCATACAAAAAAGCCAAGGCTTCAAACTTTGGCAAACATCGGCACAATTATCGCAAACAACGTAACCTTGTTAATAATCACGCCCGATCAGCGAAAGAAAACTCCACTTTGATAACCTAGCTAAAATGATACGCGGACAAAAACATTCATCATCCGACTTCTGGAAAAGCAGCAAAAACTTTACAAATAAAAACACCACACATAAAGAGTTGCCTCCCTTTATTCATAATGGTACAATTTATGAGTCACCTCTTGATAAAGCAAATATCCTAATTCATTCTTTCAATCTCAATCTAATCTAACGATACCAAATACACACATGCAAATCCCAAACATCCAATATTCAGACTGCCCCTTCTTAGAAGATGCCATCATTTCCCGCTAAGATGTCCTAGATTATATTAAAGTTATAAAAACTGGAAAGGCCTCAGGACCGGACCAATTAAATAGCATAGTATTAAAAGAAAATGCAGGTCCTTTTCAAAATCTATTCAATTTTTCACTTAGTACTGGTAGGGTTCCACGGAGCAGGAAAGAAGCAAATGTATGTGCAATACATAAAAAGTCAAATCCTCATGATATAGGTAACTACAGACCAATCGCCCTGCTAAGCGTTGTAAGTAAATGTCTTGAAAGAATTCTTCACAAGTTCATCTTTAACCATTTAAGGGCTACTGCTTTTATAACCCCAATTCAATCAGGTTTTATACCTAAAGATTCCTCAAGGGTCAATGTTAGCGCCTCTCCTTTTTCTTATTACATAAATGCCATTGTGCGAGATATTTAATGCCCAGTTCGCCTGTTTGCAGACGATAATGCGCTTTATAAAATGTGGACAATCCGGTTGATGCAGCCACTCAACTCAACCCTGATCCATTCCTGGGCCGATAAGTGGTTTGTCACCTTCAATCCATCTTAAACCGAGTCATTAGTATTATCAAGAAAAATCAACCGCCCGATCCACCCCTCTCTTTTCCTTAACGACTTTACAATAAATGAGGTTTCGTCTCATATACATTAAGGCCTGAACTTTTCTAACTCATGCTCCTAGCATGACCACATTGAAATCATTAAGAAGAAAGCATGGCAGAGAATAAATCTAATGATATCTTTTTAGTTTACCCTCGATAGAAAGTCACTTCAAACTACATATACGAAATTTATTAGACGAATAATTGAATACGCTGATGTAGTCTGGGATAATATAACCGCACAGGATGAAAATTAACTTGAAAATATTTAACGGGAAGCAGCACGAATAATTAGATAGCGGGGGACACGTCTACCATCACTGCAGAATTTATATAATGTAACGGCTCTTGAACCCTTAAGGTAGAACTAAACATAAACTTACCCTCTTTTACAAAATGAATAATTCTCTATCACCCCCATATTCGTCTGCACTTATCCCCTCTAGCGTGGGTGAAACAACGGCATATCCACTTCGTAATTCCGATAATATACGCAGAATTCAATGTAAATCACAGCTTTTTTCACGACCGTTCTTACCAACAACGATAAACCTATGGAACGCCTTACATGAATCTGTAAGATTTTCTCCTTCTCTCTCTACCTTCAAAGCAAATTTAAACAAAAACAAACTAAAAATCCCCATGCATTACTACGATGGCGAGCGGTCGCTGAATGTTCTTCACGCACGTTTGCGAATGCATTGCAGCAACTTAAATGAACATGTGTACGCGAAAAACATATCGGAATGTCCGTATTGTCAATGTGGAGAGATTGATGACACATGTAACTTTCTATACATTTGCCCAATTAATAATGAAAAAAGAGCAATCCTATTTGACAATATGTCCAGTTTTCAACCCATAACGTTACAACTACTTCTCTTCGGTGTCAAAGACGGATCATACGAAGAAATTTCACTTATATTCAAACATGTCCAGTCTTTCATTCGAGATAGTCATAGATTTTAACAAAACCCTATCTCACGAACAGACCTGATCCTGCTAACGATGCTCCGCCCCGCAACTTTTTCTTTTATTATCGTTACTTTCTCAAGTTGCGATATCTCTGTCACTTTTATCTCTTTCTTTATTACAAATTAATAATGCTAATGTATATAAACGTAATATCTTTCTCTCGCTATCTACATCATCTTGTTACGTTTTTGTATTATTTCCTTTATATATTTTTTCGTTCCGATTCTGTATACGTATAAGTACTTATATTATTCGCTTTTCATTGTTTTGACATTATGTACATTGTAGTTATATGCTCAATTGTTTACACCTTATAAGTAGCACTTCCAAATGACAGAAGAGAGACATCGCGCAAGCTTAGAGCTTTTTTCTCAATTATGTTTATGTACACTTTGCAGTCCATATGTTAAGCATATTTCGTCAAAAGTAGCTAGTGTGTTTGTATTGTATTAAATGGCTCACATGCTGTATACGAATAGCTAAATAAATATTGTTTAAACCAAACTCTACAAAGTATTAACATTTTCATTTATATATTTATAAACACAACACACAGCAATCCGACAACGTTACTTTTTTTTATAGATACTCATCACAAAATTAATACAATTTGTAAGAGAGCACGTAATAAAAATATATAGCAACTTTCTCTGAGGACACATAGTATGTTAACCGTTGCTACAGAGCACTTCTTAATCAACAAATTATTAAGTGGTTGAGGCCCCTGTCCACCGGATATTATTCGTGTCATTCTATATTGCATCATTTTAAATACAACTAGAAAAATGGCGCGGCAGAGGCCGACGCGTATCCCCACGCCGCATAGATGTTATGTTAAAAGGCAATTTTGGGTGGGCAAGGCCTCTGTTGGTGGGGCCCCGGGGTGGGTAATGTGGACATGAATGGTCGAGATAGCCCGTGTTGTCATAAGAGATGTTGAGTATTAATTTGAATTCAATTGATGAATGAATGAAGAAGTTATGTTAAAACAAAAATTTTGATGGGTGTGGTTCATGTGGGCGGGGCGCCCCAGGGTTGGTAATGGTGCCATGCATAGTTGATATTGACCGTATTGTCATAAGAGAAGTTCAGTATCAATTAGAAGTGAATCGGTGTAGAAATGAAGAAGTTAATGTAAAATAACCTAAAATAATGAGTAAAAATCTCTGCCCCATCACAACCCCCATTACTTTTGACCCAGAGGTCAGATCAAAATTCCAAATAGTGCACTGTCGCACATATGCTCATAGCTACAATGTGTTTAAGTTTCAAGGTTCTAGTTTTAGAGTTGCCAGGATGGACGGACGGACGGACGGCGGAAGTAACCACATAACCCCCCCCCCCCACCGCTCCAATTTGGAGCGTGGAGATAATCAATGACAAAAAAGAATGAAAGTACTTACAGTACTGGTGTGACGATGCTTTTCAAGAGGATAGATATAAAAGCATCAATTTAAGTTTATCTACATCACCACAATTGTGTATGTGGGTACGATAATTTTGGGTACGAAACAAATTTAGGAACAAAAATGTTGGGTACGGAAAAATTATGCCAACAAATTGGGGTACGTAAAAAAAATTCGGTACGTAAAAAATTGTGGGTACGAAACAAAATTTGGGAACGAAAAACAATTGGGTACGAAAACAATGTGGGTACGAAAAAATAATTGCGTACGAAAATAAAATTGGGTACGAAAAAAATGGGGGTACGAAAAAAAATTTGAGTACGAAACAAAATTTGGGTACGAACAAAAATTTGGGTACGAAATAACAATTGGGTACGAAAAAAAATTGGGTATGGAAAATTTCGGGTACGATAAAGTTGGGGGTACAGGGAAGTAGTACCCGTGGACCTCTCGATAAATTTGAAAGAGGACGGGAACCAAGCTGCCTTAACCTTTTTCAATGGCCCTGGGATGGGTATTGTGGACATGGATCGTCTGAATAGACCGTGTTGTCATAAGAGATGTTCAGTATTAATTTGAAGTCAATTGGCGAATAAATGAAGTTATGTTAAAACAAAATTTTAGGCCCCACCCCAACCCCGATTGTACACTCCTCCTACACTATTATCACTAGAACCTTGTTACGGTGCACTATAAGGAATTTTGATCTGACCCCTGGGTCAAATGTTATTATCATGTGCGTCGCATGTTGTAAGTAAAATGAGTTTTTTTACCCATTTTACCATTTATTTTCCCATAACTGTTGACCCAGAGGTCAGATCAAAATTCCAAATAGCTCACCGTCGCACATATGCTCATAGCTACCGTGTGTGTAAGTTTCAAGGTTCTAGTGCTAAAAGTGTAGGAGGAGATAGTGGCCAGGACAGACAGCGGAGATCAATACAATATCCCCACGCTTTAAAAAGCGTGGGGAAAATAATATTACTTTTATTTTAAATGTGAGATATACATAAAATTATGATATACAGCGCTTTTTTTAATTGTTTACATACTGTACAGACGCAGTGTATGATTTACACTAAACTCTAGAGGCATCACACGCTATCGCATATTTTTGGACTAAATGATTAAGACACCAATCACTTTAATTTGAACATAATCAATGCGAAGCGTGCTTCGGGTGAGCTTTAATTATATCCATTGAGTATTTTGTGCGTCGTCGGTCGTCCGTTAACTTTCCATTTAAACAATATTTTCTCCTAAGCCGTATGAAAGATTTACACGAAACTTCAAAGTATGATTGATGCGTGATACCTTTCAAAATTTATTAAAATCTTTCCGGTCTTCTGCTTTTGTAGGTCACCAGGGCTAAGAATATATCATAAAAATTAAACAATACATTGTATACACTAAACGCGCTTAGGATTACATTTATCGTACATTGATCCTCTACAAAATTTGTCAAAACCATGCCCCCGTTGCCAAAACTGGGTTCGCCTGGGGATGCAATGTTTAATAAAGACATTAAAGACATCATCTCTCGTAACTCTTTTAGAGTGGTTGTGTACATATATATAATGATTTTGTACTTCTTTACAGTGTTTTATGTACAAATATGAGACGTTAATAAACTATTCTGTTCTGTTCTTTTCTTGTTTAAGAATTATAAATATAAACATCTTATTTGACGCCGCAAGATTAAGCGTTTTAATACAACAACATAAACATATCCTTTACACAGTTTGTTCGAATAATGCTCAATAAATTGACCAGGACATGCCAAGGAGCTCACGTGTTAAATAAAAACTTCATTAGCAACATAAAATGAACAAAAAACATCTCTGAAACAAATCCATGCGGTGAAAGGTTGTATCATTTGTAGAATTGTCTCCTACTTAGTTTGTTCAAATCATGCACCATAGGTAAAGACTGGGCTCGTATTCATCAAGCAATGGTTAGAATTCAGTCTATAAATACAGAATATTCCTGAAATTAAAATATTTCATAATGGGTTGAATTTTGAGTTGAACATGGCATTTAAAACAAACCTCTATCAAGATCAGTTTTCATGTACAACATATTTTAAATAACATAATCTCCATTAGTATCCATATTTATTCAAATGCTGGACGTATTTGTATTGATTCTATTCTTTATTCTCTAGTCTAACAATTGGTTGGCGAACATGGGCCCTGGGTTTTTTTGTTTTTATATAAAATTATGGCGCCGCATAGCAATGGGGTAAACACTGGCCAAAATCCGGAAGCAAAACGTTTAAAAAGACGCATTGTATATCATACCTTTTTGTAAATAAAGTAAACGTACACAGTTGAATGAAAAATGATCATCTTGCCTCTATTGTTTGTATTATGTTCGGTAAAATTTTAATAAGGAGAGATTTCTGCAAACATTTTTTAAGTATTTGTAAAATAAGGATTTAAATTAAACTGGAACTATGAAATACAACATTCCCAGCGGATTACTTACAAATAAATTAATGGCAAGTTGAGAAAAAATACCACTGGAACATTTCTATGTATTAACCGTTTCAACTCTGCCTGTTGACAAGTTTTGTTGACAAGTTTTGTGAACAATTTGTTTATCAATTTAGTTTCCAGCGTTACAATATACAAAACATATTCATACACAATCACATACTTGTTCATGCATATAAGGGCATAAAAAGCGATACAGTCCTCTAACCAGGAATACATAATTAGTTCGGTAGTAATGACCAACTTTCTATGACAATATATTTCAGTTTGTTAACATTATGCAAGTAAAACACTGTGTGAAAATTATATACTTGTTTTGTGTCAAAAACGAAAACGCTAAGATCAGAAACTATTTTAACTGCGATGTATAAAGTGTAACAGACCTAAGGCAGCATTCAAAGCGAAAGCGAAAGAGCATATTCTCTGTCGGTTAGGGCGGAGTTATGGTTCGGGATTTAAAAAATAAGACGATAGTTTAATAATGTACGCGAATTGATTCGTGTTTTAATTATTTATCAGTCATGTTAGAAGACTATGAATTGAGATACTAATTGATGCTTGGTATCACTTATTTGTAATTTAATTCCAATATTAATAGACCGTCCAGGAGATTACTGGACATATTCGATTGACGTGGGCGTCTATCACTCTTAATATACGCCTTGTAGATTTGCATAATTATATTCTGCGCATTGTGTTTTGTATCTTTTAGTTATGTTATGTACAGAATGCATAGGTTTATTTAGCACTATAACTTTAAATATGCTGTTCATATTTCTCCAGAATTGGCAAAAGGCATTCTAACAAAACATTGCTTCTGCCCCCTGGCAAAATAAGCAGCATGTAGAGCTCTGCATGTTCCATTAAAAAAAGATTTCCATTGATGGGGATTATGTGGTTCAAAATATTGTTTTACCATTTTAATTGTCGAAGTGTTGATTAATAGGTAATTTCTGAATTAATTTAAAATAATTATAATTTTGGAGTACTTTTCCGAATTATCTCATCTTTATGACAAAATAAGTAAATCCCCTTAATGTTTAGACATTTTGAATAAGTTTCAAAGTCAGGCATTTCTATACCACCTTTTTGGTTGTTGCCAATTAATATCGATCGCTTTATCTGTTCGGATGTATTATTCCATAAAAAACTAAAACATCATTGAGTTAATTTCGTCTGTTCTTTTTTTAAATATACAAATGTTTTATACTTAATATGCTTACGTTGGTAGAATAAAAAATTGATAACCGTTACTCCACCGATAAAAGTTAAATTTGCGTTTGTTAACTTCATTAATTAAGGTTTGACAATCAGAAATTTTATTTTACCAGTTGAGGAATGTGCATCCGTCACACACACACACAAACAGTACCAAGAGCCTAAACCGTCGAGTTAAACATTACATCATGCATGATTGAGATTGATTTGCATTTAGATATACCGATTAATACTTTTTGTTTTTGTTATAAAACTAACACCTCTCAAAATGTATCGACTTAGTTTAGTACTTTTGGAATTTCAGTAGAATCTTTAAGGAATACATGCATAGCTGTGTCGTCGGCTAGTTGTGTTAGTGTTATTTGCTTATTTTCAGGTGTAACGTGTATACCTTGGGCATCGTCACTTTAGCTTATGTTGTTTGCAAATACCTCCGCTACAATAATGAATAATAGGGATGCTACTGGATACCCTTGTTTTATTCCCCTAGACACTTACACAATCCAAAATCCAGCTGTTGTTTTGGGATTGACGACAAAATATTATTGTTTAGGATCTTAACCCAATGAAATCGTGTTCGACACCAAAATGTCTCAGTGTCTCTACCATAAGATTTTATTATATTCGGTCAAAGGCTTTTTGAATTCTAAAAACACGATTGCGCCATCTATGTCAAACATATCAGCATATCTTCGATCTAACGTATGTTGCATCTAATAAATCTATTTTTCATAAAACCTTGATCCAAACTCTTTAGCTTCTGTAATACTTTCTTTAGACGTTGTGCTTGTACTTTGCTTTTTGTTTATAATCCGTATTCAGTAGCGATATAGGACGCCAGTTTTCCAAGATGTATTGATTGCCTTTCTGTAGAGTAGTGAGAAAACTGCATTGTTTGTGCGATTTTGATCATTCGCCGCGCACAGTGCATTCTTATAAACCACTTGAAAGAAGTGGTGATATATATTTTTTTGAGTGTATAAAATTCGACAGTTTGTCCGTCTAGACCAGGGCTTTTTTATGGCTTTATGGGGTTTGAAGCATCAGTTAGTTCATTTAAGGAATTTTTTCCTTCGCATTTGTTAGCGTCATTGTCCGATATGTTCGTGGAGTTGTTTAAATAATATTCATTGTCCTGACTATTGACAGCTCAAGATATGCAAAGTGTTTGATAGTTTGATAGAATTCAACTACGTTTTTTAAAATATCATCCAATTTTGTTTTGGTTTCTGTTAGCAGGGATGATGTAAGTTTTTTGTTTTGTCGCGGGTTTTTTATACCTAGAAAATATTTTGCATTACGATCGCTTTCTTCTAATAGTTGCTGTCTAGATCGTATGCATACTCCAATCGCTTTCAGATCGTATATAAGCTTATGTGCGTTTTCAAGCTCAACTTTAGTTGAATTATCATGTTAAGCATTAGAATTTTGAATGAGAATGTTATTTAGTTGTTTCTCGAGGGAAACCAAATTTTCATGGCGCTCGCGCGTTTTTGATTTAGAATACTGAATTGAAACTAGTATTACAAAATAATGGTATTATTTAATGTATTAAACTTCGTGCAATCGTCAAATACTTTTTAAAATAATACACTGTATCCTGTATCTAATAAGAATTGCCGGTAGTTGTTTAGTTTTCAGAATCCATGACCTCTAGTTTACGGTAATTTTAGTTTAATTGAAATAGCCATGTGATCCGTTGTCTGGATTATTGCTGGTCTAATATCAATTGAGTATACTTGTAGTAGTAGCAGTAGAAGTAGTAGTAGTAGTAGTAGTAGTAGAAGTAGTAGTAGTAGTAATAGTAGTAGTGGTAGTAGTAGTAGTAGTAGTAGTAGTAGAAGTAGTAGTAGTGGTAGTAGTAGTAGTAGTAGTAGTAGTAGTAGTAGTAGTGGTAGTAGTAGTACTAGTAGTAGTAGTAGTAGTAGTAGTAGTAGTAGTAGTAGTAGTAGTAGTAGTAGTAGTAGTAGTAGTAGTAGTACTAGTAGTAGTAGTAGGAGTAGTAGTAGTAGTAGTAGTTGTTGTAGTAGTAGTAGTAGTAGTAGTAGTAGTAGTAGAAGTAGTGGTGGTGGTGGTGGTAGTAGAAGTAGTGGTGGTGGTGGTGGTGGTGGTAGTAGTAGAAGTAGTAGTAGTAGTAATAGTAGTAGTAGTAGTAGTAGTAGTAGTAGTAGTAGTAGTAGTGGTAGTAGTAGTAGTAGTAGTAGTAATAGTAGTAGTAGTAGAACTTAAGTAATAGTAGTAGTAGTAGCACTAGTAGTAGTAGTAGTAGTAGTAGTAGTAGTAGAAGTAGTAGTTGGCCAATTTTGAACGGCCACCATTGATACCGGCAAGAATATAGAATCCGTTAATTACATGTGGTAACCATTAATATAACGTTGTTGTGTTTTTCTCAATATAAAGATTCAATAATACAATACATGTCGTATTAAACAAACATGAATGAATCACAAAAGCCCACTTCTTGAACTAGAACTACATCGGATGTTCAAATGCGAGTGCAAAGTTATACACCAGATCGTCACCAGATGTTTACTTATTAATATATAGCTATGTTCTTGATATTCAACATGTGTTCTATGGGAATTCATAGCATTGTTCTAGACCTTCATCAGCATTTCAAAAAAAAATTGAATATATTTGTACTATATCTTCATGACATCTTCCTCATTTTTTGTGTCACCGAGACAAATGTTACCACTCTAGGTCCATTTTTATGACTCATTCGTAATGAAACATTGGCAGAATGTTTATCTATAAAACATAAAGGCCATATTTGAACCTGGGTCAAGTGTGGTTTAAAACTAGATCACCACGTTTTCAACGGTTGATGTGCGTAAACGCAAGCCAATGGTTAAGAGCCATCATGACCATTTTGTCTATAGTAAGTAACAGTGGCATTGACAATTGCATGAATAGCACCAAATACAATCCCAGGCCAGGCTTACATGTAATATTGATATTGAAAGTGTCATCAAGACTGGTCAATCTAAAATTAGGTGATCGAACGTGATGAGACTCGATATAAAATCCAGGTCAACAAGTGACAACAAAACTCTTGGGATATTATTGGAAGAGACGATATTTTTATCAATCGGGCAATATTGCTTAAATGAATTTTTCCAAGAATTATCCTTTCTGACAAATAAACTGTAAGCTTTTCAAATGAAACAGTTGTTTTTTAATAAATTATTTGAAAGTTTGTTGAAGAGACTTTTTATGTTAAGATATACACCATTCAAGAAAAGAACAATCTTGTAATTTGAGTCCCAGCTACACTCACGTGAAGTTGAATATCATAAGCATTAGGACTTGTATAACTACCGATTATATTTTAATTCTTACTCGGGATCTTTTGGATATTTTAGGATATCTTGATGTTTACTTCGTGTGTTTAATGTTATTCATGAAATGTTATTTCCATTTCTGCGTTAAGCACTAATTATTAAATATATATATATATATATATATATATATATATATATATATATATATATATATATATATATATATATATATATATATATATATATATTCCTTGCCTGATGGTTTGATCATAATAATTCAAAACCAACGATCTTGCCAAGGCAGTTCAATTTTATTTCTGTAAAGCGAGACAAAGAAATATTATAATATTTTCAAATAATATGCACGTGAATCTACATGCACAGTTTATAATAGCATGTCATATAGCATTTGAAATAAAATACTTCTACAGTAATTTTCAGAAACATATGATTTCAATAACTAACAATAATAAGCCTACATTTTAATATTTGTTATATCAGTTTGCAGTCCAGTTATTATAAATTCTACACAATTCTTTACATACCGTATAATCCTGTAGAGTCAACAATTTGATATTATTAATTATAACAATAACATCCAAATGCAACTAAATTGAGTAATTAACTATAGATTACCGTACTTAGTAAAATAATACAAACAACAAATTTATCCAAAATGAAAATAGTTATAAGAATCATACCTGTAAAGCGAGACAGAAAATACGGTTTGCGCGAAGCTTAAATACTGATAATAGGGGTGTGATTTCGATCGTGATTGGTCGGATATCTCCGGACTTTCCGTAAGATAGTTTTCCAAAAAAGTGTTAACTGGTATTCATCGGTTTCTCCTTTTTTGGTAAGTTCCTAAGTATGTTTTTCTGGTGAATCAGTGACCAATTAACTGGTATTAATAGATTTTTATAATTCCTAGGTGCTGAATAAGTGACCTGCAATCAGTTTGCATACTGTTTTTCCAACCCTGATTTATATTTTTGGAACCGAAATATATGTTTTGTTTCGTTTTTGTCAATAAGAATTTGCTTGCGAAGTATTTTCTTGCTGTAGGTAAAGACAAGTGTAAAACATGTACTTATTTCTTTTGTTCTAGGTAACCATTTGCTATTCTAATATGATTATAATATATGATAATTATATCCAATATAAAATAAAATGAAAATTACATTTAATAAAATAAAATTAATAATTAATGTATATTAATCCATGAAGTCAGTGTTTTGTTTTTAAATGGATTACATCTTCCCCCTCTCCATTAAATTAGAATTCATATTTTAATATGATAGAACTGCCTTAATTTTATTTTTTATTAAACTTTCCAAAAGGGCATTTATTAACTACTATATAACATTACACGGTAGGTAAAACGCAAAATACAAATATAATTTTTCAAAAACATCAACATCTATGTTACAATATATAACACTATGTAATAATGACAATATATAGCAACCAACACAAGATAGATACTTATACACAATGACAAAGTATTCATGTTTAAAAACATACGTCGTGGATATAAATATATATTTACATTTGAAATTTATACATCAAAACTATACGATTTTGTATTACAATTCAGAAGGATGAATATAAATTATGAAAACTATTGTAATATAAATTTCGTACATGCATTACTGAACTATAATAGTCATACCTGTAAATGATGATTTTTTTTTAATTTTTTTTTTAGGTTATAATTTTGAATCGCAAAACAAACACGTTTTATTACTATTTGTGATTATATAATGGGGTCCACAAGGAATATGACAAGCTATTTTACAACATTTTGTCATTATAGATTCCCCAGTATAAAATCTCTTAAAACAGATATGACATCTGGGCCAGAGTACAGGTTGGATACCAGAATATTTACTTTCAAAAAAGTCTATGTCTATATTACAAAATTGTCTTATAGTCATCCGATGAGTGTTTTCAGGCATCCGGGTATAATGAACCAAACGTAGAAAAACTAAGGTCGAAATTCTTGAATCGATGCCATAATTATTTATTATGATTCTACATAATTTGTAATTTATTATGTCGTCATGTTCCCCTTTAAAGTAAAAATGGTTGATCTTTTGACGTTCCAAAAGTGAAATTCCTAAATATTTGATATAGAATATAAGTGTTTCCATTCTAATTTTACCAGATTTTAACATTATTTTAAAAATTGACATTTTAAATTGGCTTTGTAATTTATTATGGTTCTCCAATGTAGTACAAAAATAGTTCAACTCTTCCAAACTATAGTTTCCCGGGGATAGTTTCAAAGTGATTTCTTTCTTAATTTCAAATTTAAGGCATGCCTTCACAAGATTTTGGAGAAGTTGGGAATGGTATAGCCAGAAACCTAATGATGCTACAAACATAAGCATGGTGATCGATGTGGTCCTGAAAAAAAAATTAAAACTAAACATGACATCATTCATTTTTTTATGAATTAATCAAGATCCCAATTTTCTGTGGATGGTACTACAAAGTAATTTGATGGTTGACTATTAACGGTTGTTGTTTTCAGGCTTGTGGTGTCGCAAAATTTACAAATTCTTATTAAACCCCTGTAATTGTAAGAATCTCCGCATCGACCATGACACCAAAGCCCACAACACTCGTTATAAGCATACTGATCACATCTAGTAGACAACATTTCAAAGCAGAAATGACATAATTTGGTTTTATCCCGATAACTTTTGTTATTATTTAGGTTGAAATGTTTAAAATTTTGTCTAAAAATAATGAAATGTGCTTCCTCATTTATAAAGTAGAAGTTCTCTATCGGAATGTCTCGATATACGCGTGGTACTGAATTAGAATGTTGAAAACGGTGGTATGCTTTTTTGTAATGTCGGAGTCGATTTCAAATGTTTTAATTATTTCTATCATAAGTTTGTAATTTATAATATTGTCCACTTTCAATAAATGAGCAAGCATTTGTTCCCTAAGTACCGGAATATCAAAATAATTAATACAGAATAATAGATTTTTTATTGAAATGATGTCTGATAGTAACACAAATGTAAATACTGACATTTTATTTTTATTTTTTATTTTTCCTAATGAATTAAAAGTTTTCAGAAAGTAAGTTATTTCGTATAAGTCTCTGTTATTTATATTTGGGATAGAAATTGGGATTTTTAATGGAGTATTATTAGTAAATTTAAATAAATTTTCAAAATAGATAGAAAAATGAATGAGAAAACCGATTTACATTTCTATATCAATAAACATGGTAACACTAAAAATGAACACAATGATTTACAAACTTACAAATATAATAATGTATGGTAATGATGTTTATATATCCACGTCACCTGTACATATATGATGATATTTATTTGTATGGTAAATATGATTATACAGATTTTTATTTATACATCAATAGTCAATGATATACATCATAAATGGTGAAACAACAGTAAAACCATCTATACTAAATTATTCTTCTAAAAAAAATATGAACAATACAAATTATCAAAATATTTTCATTATATATATATATATATATATATATATATATATATATATATATATTTATTTATTCATTATTATTATTATTTATTTATTTTTATTTATTTTTTTATTTGTTTTTTCTACATCAACAATCAATTATTTACATCATACGTGGTGAAGCAACAGTAAACAATCAATATTAATTAAGTCTTCACTGTACATACAGTCAGTATAAACTAAATACTTTTTTTTTACACGTCCTTTGTGTATTTATATGTACTCTTTTATGCCATTATGTGTTAAATACAATTCAGTATGATAGTCTCCTTTCATCAACAATATAAGATTATAATATTGATAAAAATTCAAGTTCAGAGCAGAAGGAATCTCCATAACAATTTTCCCAGAAGTATTTTCAAACAGTATACCTTTTGCGTCAATGTGTAATTTGGGAACTAATCCAAAGTTCAATTTCCTAATTGGTATATTATTAGGTAAGTCAATGTTCCATTCTGATCTACATATCATAAAATTTAAAATGCTAATATCTAAACATATTAATCCAGTACTAATGTGAATGTAGAGAAATGTACCTCTCTGTTGTTTAAAGAGTTCCAATTTGTTCAGGATTATTATTGTTATTAACAGGTGAATGAAGATAAGCATGATAATAAAATGTTCGTACTCCAAGGTTTCGTTGAGAACATTTGCAAATTCGCGTATGGGAGATAAGGTTGTTGGGAGCGTGAACATCAATGTCTGAGCGGTGGTAGGTTTAATTAGCATTATCATTACTGTCAATTCCCGTAGTTTTCTTGTTACGATTACGAGAAAAATCGTGTTACAGAATGTTAACGCGATACCTACAATTGTAATAATATTAAAGGTGGATAGAGTAGATTCGATTGGAATTTCGCCATCTAACATAGCTTCTGTTAGGACAGACAGACAGACAGACAGACAGACAGTTTATTCAGACTTATACACAAGTACATCGTCTTCATACTTAAGTTTACATATTATTTTCTGTCACGTAACTAGGTATAACAAATAAACATTACATAACATAAATATACATTTAGGAATACAAATACAAATCAACTATCAAAGCGGTAATGAAACTTATGGAACAGTATTATTCAGAATCGTATTTCTTATAACAAGCGCTTCTTTTATATATTTACATACATTGTAAATTACTGCTTTGTCACATGAAAGTAATAACTTGTGGAATTTATATACAGATGGGTTTTCATAATAAATACGGCTTATAAATTTTTTCCTTAAATCAGAATAACAGCGGCATATACAAATAAAATGGTACTCATCTTCTAAATCCAAGTCATTGCAACATAAACAATAACGTTCATTACGTGGTATGTTATTTTGGGCGTATCTGCCAGTTTGAATTCTCAAAGGATGTGCAGAAACTCTTAGTCTTACAAAAAATAATCGCAGACGTCTAGGAAGTAAGTCTAAATATGTTTCATATTCCAAACAGCTTTTAAAAACTTTATACATATCTAATACAGTACTATTATTCATTTTACCGTACCACTCTTGTTTAAAATTGTCAACAAGTCTACATTTAAACTCGCTAATAAAACTATAAACTTGAACAACGTTTGGATTTTCAAATACATAACCAAATCCAAAATTATTTAACATGCTCTTGACATTTGAAACCCAGTTCGTATAACCTTTATTACAATCGTTCAAGGCTTGTTTGTACACATTTTGCATTATGATATTTTCATTTCTCAAAATTTTAAACCAATATTTAATAATTTTAACAAATCTGTTTATATACAATGGATATCTACCTAATTCTCCATAAACAGCAACATTACATGTATTTATTTTCACCTGCAGCAAGCGTTTGCAAAATTTTAAATGTATACGTTCTATATCATCTGACTTCGTGAAACCCCACACTTCTGAGGCATAATTTAATATAGAACCCACAAAAGAGTCAAATAACTGGCAAAATATTTTCGGTTTTATGTCAAATTTATTGCATTTAAACAATAATGTATTCAATGCTTTAAGGGCTTTACCAACCAAATGTTCTTGATTTAATTTAAAACTTCCAGTATAATTCAACACCGTGCCTAAATAGTTAAAGTTATCAACAACTTCGATATAATTACCATTGTATGACCATTTTTCATTTTCTTTTAATCCCCCTCTTTTCCGAAAAACCATTATTTTAGTTTTTGCAGTGTTAACATTTAGCCCCCAAGCATTGCAGTATACATACAATTTATCTAAATGTGATTTGACCTCAGCAGGTGACTTGCCTAAAATAGCCATGTCATCGGCAAAAAGTAATAAAATCAACACAATATCATCTATACTCAAACCAGAGTTAATGCTATCTTGTAAGTAAAGTTCAAGATCTTCGACAAATAAAGAAAACAAGATCGGCGACATTACCTCCCCTTGCCTCAGTCCAACCACATAGCTAAAATAATCTGAATAAGATGAACATGATTTAACACGTGACTTAACATTCGCATACATATCCTTCACTATTCTAAGCAATTTACCTTGTATACCAGACTTAAACATTTTCAACCATAATGCATTGCGGTAAATACTATCAAAACATTTTAACATATCGACGTAAATAACATAAAAACGTTTATTTTCATTCAAATAATTTTGAACAATTGACATCAGAATAAAAATAGCATCAACAGTTGAATAACCTTTTCTAAATCCGAACTGCGCATCCGAAATAATAGTGTTTTCATTGCAAAAAGTTTCAATGCGTTTATTTAAAATCGTGGTAAATAATTTTGAGAAACAGCTAACTAAGGTAATCCCTCTATAGTTATTTACATCATTAACTGAACCTTTTTTATGCAAAGGGATTATAACCCCTTCTGTCCATTTATCTGGGAAAAAGCCCGATACAAAAATACCGTTAAACACATCGCATAAATGGGCAGATAAAATATCACTACATTCAAGAAAATATTCATTCAACATACAATCACTACCCGATGATTTATTGCGTTTTAAATGTTTAATCGCATTACGAACTTCCTCAACAGATATAGGCAAGTCAAGTTCAGGAAATGAAGAATTTTCTAAGTTAAAATCATTATTTAAGCAGAAATCCTCTGCTTCAATATTACAAAATCTGATATATTACTACTTAGGTTTTCAAAAAACTTTGTAAATTCTTCTAAAGATATTTTATTTTTAATAACTCTATTTTTAGATTTGAAAAAACGCCAAAAGTCCCTTGGTTTGTGTTTTCTTAAATTTTCAATCTCAATCATTTTTTGCCTATAACAACATGCTTTCTTCTTTCGAATTAAGTCCTTATAAATCCTCTTACAGGTACATAAATGTTCTCTGTTTATATCAGTTTTACTTGAGTTAAAAATACGTAGAGCGTCGTGGTACACATTTCGTGCAGTATCGCACTCGTTATCAAACCAGTCTGCATTCTTAATACAGCTATTTACATTAAAACTAGGGTTAGTGTTATAAACGTATGTTTTACTAAATAACGGGTCCGCAACACTGCGAATGGTTTCAGTAAATCTATTCAAAACATCATTGATTGCCGTTCTACTTGAATAATCTACATGCTGTACAATAGAATTGAATACAGGTAACATAGAAATAATACCTGAGCGAAATTGACCTCGTAACACATCGTCCCATTTATACTTGACATCAGTGTGAGACTTGTACTCAGCTGAGACATTGTTACATAATAATGAAAAGTGTAACGGGGCGTGATCACTAAATTCGTTAAAATCATGGACGGTAAAATCAGAATACTAGAAAAACTGTATTCGTTTGCCAACAAATAATCAATTACAGATGTACCGTTATTGGAATAAAAAGTTTGTTTACAACTATTACCAACTCTACCATTAGCAATACGTAAACACGTAGATTTACATAAATCAAGTAATTTTAATCCATGGCTATTTATTGAGATATCAACTGAGGCCCTTACAGGAGTGTTATCTGGACAGTAATCGTCATCATCATAAACAGTATTAATTTTATCATGTATAATGTAATCGAATTTATTGCCAACCCTACTATTGAGGTCACCGGCAACAAACACTTTACCAAATTCAGAAAAATAAGTTATATCGTTTTCTAAAATTTCAAATAAATCAACATTAAAGGTGTTATAAACAGGAGACTCATGCCCCCATATATAGGTTGCACATATATAAAAATCTTCTGAGATATATAAAAATACGTGGTCAAGTTTTAACCATATAATTGTATCATAGTGTTTTTTTACAATTTCAATACCATTAACTAATTCTTCTTTAATATATAATACAATGCCACCACTATTTCGACGGGCTTTTTTGTGTTGAAATTTTCTGAAAAAGTTGAAAGACATGTAACCATTTAAATTGACATCACTAGAACTATTAGCCCAAGATTCGTACAAAATACATATATCGTGAGAACTTAAAATATTTACAAAAAAGGGAGAGGACTTCTTTATCTCAGTGAGCCCGTTGATGTTCCACGACAGGACGGATATTTCACCACCGCCGTGCTCCTACGCGCGCACCGGGTTGCCGTCGATATAAAGCGTATCGTATGCCAGGTACGCCCGCTTCCCTAGCCTCCTCGCCTCCTTCATCTTAGGAACCAATTGCCGTCTCCTCATCACGACTTCCGGGGGAAATTGCTCGAAAACCCGGTACTCCGTGCCATCAAGCTCTTTCCACCTTTTTCTGACCGGATGATTGTTTTATGATCATAGTGTTTCCTCATAGTTTTCCTTGAATTATCTATATTGTCTTTGGTTATTTGCCAAACGATCCTAAACCTTTCCTTCAGCTCATTAATGTAAGATTCTATTGATGGATTAATTTTCTTTTCTGTGCAAAGTTCTGAAATAATTGGTTTTATCATGTGTCTGCCAAAAAGAACATAGTAAGGTGAGAATTTTGTTGTGTCGGAACAAACAGAATTATAAGCAATTTGTACACTTGATAATTTATCGGGCCATTCGTTTTCTGACTTTAAAGTTGTACGTAATATATTAAGTAATGTGGAATGGACTCGTTCTATTGCTCCAATGGACATCGGATAAAAGCTGCTAGTACGATGTCTCTTAATTTGAAGAATTTGTATAATACGTCCATTATCCCACTTAAAAAGTTTTGTCCTCTATCACTTGTAATATGTTTTGGGGGTCCGAAAATTGCAAATACTCTATGATATAGTTGTTCGGCAATTTCTACTGTACCTTGAGATTTTAAAGGAACGAACATAGCAAATTTTGAAAATGCGCAAATGACACTTTAAACGTATTTGTTACCTTTAGTCTCTTTGCCGACAGTTATTACATCTATGTGAAGCATTTCAAATGGTTCACTTGCGATGAAATGTTGTTGTAAAGGGTGTGGTTTTAAATTGTAATCTCGTTTAAATATTTGACATTTTTTGCATGATTGGACATAGTCTTTAATTGTTTGGTACATTTGTGGGAAATAATAATTCTGTTTAATTATCCAAAACGTCTTATCAACTCCAAAATGACCGTTTAAATCATGGAAGTTATAAATTA
The DNA here is from genome assembly GCF_020536995.1 of Dreissena polymorpha. Lineage (NCBI taxonomy): Eukaryota > Metazoa > Mollusca > Bivalvia > Myida > Dreissenidae > Dreissena > Dreissena polymorpha. The sequence goes on along the minus strand of NC_068356.1, from coordinate 155,311,300 downwards.
TTTCTTGTCTTATTGATTCTGGTAAAGCTAATTGTTTTATAAATACTTGTTTAACTTGCCATTTCTTTGATCTTGGTTCATAAAAATGAAATAAAATGTTATCAACTATTTCATACTATGTACTTATATACGGAATTCGTTTTGCGTTTTTATTGTCAGGTAATTGTCCCTCTTTTAAAAACATATAAATTTCCCTAAAATCTTTTGAAATAGATTGCAAAACACTTATGTTAATTTTATCACCCATATTCTCTGCTGTTCGGTCATTGACTTCTGGTATGTTACCTGTACAATGTATTTTTTCCTGATTTAATGTGTCTGGGGTTAATTTGTCTGGTGTTGTCTGAGGATTTATTTCTGGGTTAATGATTTGTGTTGATCGTGTTTTTGAGGAGATATTGGAATGGAATGTGCCAAATTATCTAATTAACCTTTTGTCTCAGAAATGGTTTTTGTTGCCACCTGTTGAATTTTGGAAAACGCTTTATCCTGATTGGTTGTTGTTCCTGGAAAACGCGTTTGTTGTTGTTCCTGGATATAAGGGCTTAAGTCTGAATGATTGGTATTTCATGAGTTTTACTTTGTTGCCTTGTGATAACATTAACGTAGTGTTCTCTCGGTTCTGGGGTAATGCTATTTTCATTCTGAAATAGATTTTTTATGTCTGTTAAGATCATGTCCGTAGTTTCTTGCCTTTTAATTTTATGATCTATTCTGCTCAGAAAATCACTTGGATTATTCTTACCCGCGCGATAAATAATTTCATGGTCGTAATTTTCTAATTCCAGTGCCCAACGATACAGTCGGTCATTTGTATTCTTTGCTGTATGTAAATATATTAGTGCTTTATTATCTGTGACAATTTTAACGTGTGTGTTTGAAATGTACACTCTACATTCTTTTAAGGCATAACTTATTGCTAATAATTCTAGTTCACTACTGGAGTATCTTTTTTCTGCGTCAGTTAATGATCGACCTCCGTATAAAATTACATGAGGGTGATTGGGTTTACTTTCCTGACATAAAATAAAGCCTACTGCTGATTGACTTGCGTCTGTATATATGGTAAATTCTTTGTTAAAGTCGGGTAATCTCAATATTGGTTTTGACATGAGTGCAGTTTTTAAAGTATTGAAACTTTTGTTATGTTCTTCGGTCCATTTGGCCTATTTAAAGGTGCGACAATATGTGAATAACCGTTAATAAATCTTTTTAAGAAATTAGTCATCCCGAGGAAACTTTTGAGTGATTTCTGATTGTTGGGTATTTGAAAACCTTTGATAATTTATAATTTATCAGGGTCCATTTGAATTGTGTTTCCTTGGAAAACCGTGCCTAAAAATGTTATTTTCTTTTGTGCAAAATTACTCTTTTTGAGGTTAATCACTAATCCTGCCTCTTTTAATTTGCTGAGAACTTGTCTTAGTTCTTTTATATGGGTTTCAATATTGTCACTCATTAAAAGACAATCATCGAGGAAAAATAATAAATTTTTAAAATTGAATTCTTGCAATACTTTTGATAAATATATTGACCAATAATAAGGAGATTGATTAAGGCCAAATGTTGTGACGTTAAACTGAAAACAACGCCCTGGTGAATTAAAAGCATATTTTTTAGAATCGTCCGCCAGTGGTAAACTAAAAAATGCCTGTTTAATGTCAATTTTAGTAAAAATGGTTGGTTTTGTCTCTGCAATCATATTTTGAACATCAACCATAGTTGGCATTTGATAGTACATTTTCTTTGAAATTTTATTTTGTAACCTGTAATCTATACATAATCTATATAATTGTTTTTCTTCTTATTTGTCTTAATCACTAGAGTCTTTATCTTCATAATGTGTATGTTTTTTAACTTGTACAATTGGGCTACTCCGAATTGAGGTTGATGGACTTATAATATTTTTGTCAAGCATTTTTTGTAATTCATCTTCGATAATTTGTCGTGAACGTGGATTTACGGGATAGGGTCTTGAACGAATGGGAATCGAACCCGGTGCTAATTCAATATTACACTCGAAATCTTTTACCCTGCCAACATCTGTTTCTGTGTCACTAAATATATTTTGAAATTGTTGTAAAACTTCAAAAAGTTCTTTGTTATTGGCATATTCTTTCCCTATTTTACTTTTTAGTAATGTTTCCTTGTTGTTTAAATTGTCTGTGGTATTATTTCTATTTTCGCCGTTTATATTATTTAATTCGTAAACCTTCGTCATATCTAGGATGTAAATAGATGCTAATATGTCGTATTTATTAAATATCTTTTAACAATTAGAATCATTATAAATTGGAAATTGGATAATTTTATTGTTGTTGTTAGCAATACATAAATCGACGCCCATTATATTGTTTTCATCCGTAATATGTAAATGCCAAATGTAACATGAACAGGACTCTGCCAAGGCAATATTGAACAACTGACATGCTATATTGAGCGAAAAATCATTACTCTTTCTATCGCGTATTAGACGCAATCTCAATAAATTTTTCTGTATCAAAAACACTTATGTGCACACTTATGTAATCATACTACACTCAATCACTGGTTTGTGTCCGACATTTAAGCTTGTCGTTATCATTTATAATACTCAGGTCACCAACAATCACTTATCTCATATGATGAGTTGTCATACTTGTTATATTTCAATGGGATACTTGCTTGGGCTATCTTGTGAATCATGGGAAAGCAACGGCGTTCTTTCTCTATCGTCATTGAAGTCACATAGTACCGTGTTTGACACGCGTCGTATTTGATCTCGGGATAATTCTATTTTCTGAGTACTATCGAGAAAGATAATCTGTAAGATTTCTAAATAGAGTACTAGACAAACAAATGTATTTTTGAATAAGTCTTATAGGATACCGTATCTAGTGAAGGGCATGTGAAATAATTATTGTTTTATAACGCAGCTGCATAATATTTGCATGCACAGACTTGACAAAGTTATTGATCATAGTTGTTATATAAAAAAGCGATCATTAAAACACAAGACGGATCAGTTAATAAAATGTTATGAACTTTTTTTAACAATTTAACGATACATGTTATCATATACCCCAATGTGTTTGACCATAAATAGTTGAACATTATTTCAGTTACTTTACTGGCAAAGATAGAGATGTCAACACATTTTAATGCTGTTATAACAATTATTTAATGTCATGTTTATGTTATTTGCTTTTTTTTACCTGCATAGATTATCAAAACAATAAAATACAATACAAAAACGAACGAAACTGCCCTTGATGCTTCATACTACTGTTCCTTTTGGATTTCTCATTAGTTTCTATCTGAAAAGAAAATACAATTTAACTCATGTTAACTGTGTGTATTACACATAATTAATCTATTATATAATGTTTGCTTTAAGAAATAAAATATTTTTAGATTTTTACATCGCCTATTTTAGTAACAAACTAAGTGATCGTCCAGTTTCCATAAAAAGCAGCAATCAAGTAATAGGCAGTCCATTCCATGCCACAACCAATATCTTTTAATTGTATTCATGTCTATGCCTTAATTCCCCAGATTAAGTGAAATGTTTTCGTATGTCTCACTTCCATCATGCACTCACAAAATTACATCTGAGTTATATTGACATGTTTGGCTCCGAAACAATGCTAATATTGTATATAAACGTGGAACAACAATAAAAGTAACACTGTTAACATACTAGAAATTTCGTTCAAACAAAATTACATAATTTCGTTACATCATAAGATAGCTGTTTAAAGCATTGTTCACGATTGACATCATATATGGCGTCAAGTCCATTCTTATACTTATTGTTATTGAAGTACTACAAATAAAGAAACCTCAGTGTAACACAGGAAACTATCATGCAACTAAAGTAGATAAAGATAGCAACATGTAACTAAAGACACCAAAGTATTTAGGTTAAAACTTAAGTGCAACTGACGACATTATCACGAATAAATATACATGTACCACCGTGCAATAGTTATAAATACACCAAACTTCAACTAAACACAACAACGATACAGTCACGAGCCGTCTAAAATTGTCGCTTTCACTTTACCATTTATCCAATTTAGCGCCTTTGTTAACTTTTATAGTGGAATGCCCGTGTTTCATTCCCAAACAAGACATTCAACTTAGTGCTACTACGGTGGTCACTTACTGTTTATAACTAGCTAACATGTTGATTTAGTCATGTGCCGTCATTTCCATATATCCAATTAGCGTGTTACTAAATTTGTTACGCACATGTTGCCATGGCAAATATACCCAAATATACTCCTTTCCGGACTACTACAACGACCCTATACAATACACAAACTATTCTAACATAGCCACACGCCGACTTAGTTGTCACGAGCACCATAAATCCATTTTAGCATTTGAAATACATTTTTATGAGCAGTCTCCAATAGTGTTCCCTGACGAATAATCCAGAGTAAACCGAGTACTAAACAAACAACTACCACGCTGATATTGTAACGCGCCGACTAAATTCGTCACGTTAACGGAACCTTTGTTCCAATCAAGCGTATATGCATGGATAAAGTACAGTGTCCATGTTTCAGTGGCCAAAAGTCCCAAAGACGATTTTGCCCGTACCTTAAACTAATTCGTTCTTGTAAAAAAAAACAGCTAAAACGCTGATATTAAAATGTGTCGTCTAAATGCATCATGTGCGCGCGATCATTCATCCGATTGAGCAATTGTATTATTTACTTAACGCGTTTTTATCAAGTTGTAACTTAAAGTGCCATTTTTTAGATACACAGTTTAAAAAAAATTTTACTCGTATCATTAGACTTTTACGGGCTTGTTTCGTACTCAAACAGCTACCGAAAACATATATATAGTCATGTGCCTCCGTAATTGGTGCACGTTACCCTTAAGGAAATTAAGCGTTTGTGAATGACCTTTAAGAAACAGTGTTTATGTTGAGTACACAATGGAAATATGGGTTTACCCATTTTTGTGTTATCCTTGGTGTTGGTATGTATGTGATGGTATATTTATTTTCATGTATGTTATATTTTATATTTTGTACATGTTGTAAATGCCCTTGTATGCATTCCTTGCCGAAATAAATCTATCTACAAACAGCATCCATGGTGATATAGTCACGTGCCGTCTGAATTCATAAAATGCACATGAGCACTCATCCACGTTAGCGATCTTTTTAACACACAGTGGTCGCAATTTAGTGGCTCAATTTCCTAAACAAATCTTTCATGGACTATGGTTCATTGGTAAGGTGCATATGAAAATTATTTCTAGTCTATATTTGCGACGTGTTTATTACATGTGTATGCTGGGCTTCATAAGTGTCAGAACTTAGGAAAGAGAATAAAGATATAACGAGACATGGGACTAGTGACAAAATACACTCAGAAACACGTGATTTTGATTCATTATTGTTAACTGGATAACAACGCTTATGTCTGGACAAAATTAAAAACGATGCGCGTATTTCGTACAAAGGACTATGCCAATGAGTCGATCGCTTTTCAAATTATGTAAGAGTTGTCAACCTGGGATATATTTTCTTTAGAATGGCACATAATGTCATACATTAAAATTGTATTCTTTTTTTGTATTGTCCTGTAATAAAATCTGAGTTTTGTTTATTAATTTATCTGTGATTTTTGCTAAATTCTCCTACTTTCCGAAGCATTTTTTTTACATGATTTGAAACTGTCATTTTATTGATATAGTTTTTATATAAACTTAACTCCGATGAATGGTAGCAGACCCATCTCCAAATTGAGATTTGCTGATCACATTTAACTCATGGATGGAAAGAGCAGTGTTCTCCAAAATCTCACCAACATACTTTATGAAAAAGCTGGAATATATGGGATGGAGGTCTGCACGAAGAGGTGTAAGAGCATGGTGCCCACGAACAACACATAACCATGAACGGCGAGAAGATGGAAGAAGTGACACGCTAGAGGGAGGTCGCCGTCGAGGCCGTCAGAAGAAAATATGGTTGGACGATGTGAACGAGTTGAAGTCCTGCCCTTTTGATGAGCTACTCTTAGCAGCCGTGTCGTGTCGTGAATCTGTGTCGTCGTTTTTAATTGCCACCCGTTCCCAACGGCCAGCCAGGTCAATAGAATGATGATGATTATGCTCAGATTATGCTCAGCACTTTAAAAATGCTTTTTTGTAAACCTTTCGCACTGTGCATCCTCTGATTCGATGCTTTTATTTATCATACGAATAAGTAATAATGTTTCCACGAGTTTGTTAGGCGCTACCTTGAGTGATTTTGTACAATTGCACATTAAGTCCGTGGTGAGATAGAAATTGTACTCATTGTATGCCAGTAACTGAATTCTGTCCTGCTTAAATGAGAGGTTTGAAGAGAATGACCGGATACATAATATTACGTCCAAATCACACATACATTTATGGCAGTTCGGGATTCAACTGATTGATATAATTGTCAGGCAATATAGCCAGTTCACCAATTTGAGGTAACATGTATGTAGATGGTAATAAATATAAATATTTAAATAAATTTTTATTATAACGAAGATAATTATAACTTTAACTAACTGATTTTAATATTTTTAAATTGTTGATTCATGGGGGTTCATTACATATATTCAAAAGACATTTTGGTTGTTGGATCGTTCAATATTTCAAATCGTTTGGCTTTAAATCCGACAAAACAAAATCACATATAAATTTAAGTACAATATATAATAAATATGTAACACATTTAAAGTGATGTATACCTGTATAGAGTATTTTCAAATACAAACATAAAGTTAATAAGAAATATATAATTCACCATGAGAAGATCGACAACACTCATATTCTATTGAGACCAGAACAAACCGGATGCTGTTTATTTTTGTATTTTCGAATATTCTTAACACAAAAGAATGGATGGGCTGTATAGCATATAAAAAACACTATGAATTAATTCTAGTACCTTTTACAGATTATAAATTTTGATGAGTATTTGATGTAGCATATCCTATTCTAAACATATAATAACTAAGCAAAACGAATACATTTAAATTACATTAATACTATAAATAAATACACAAACTACATCTAGTAAAATCATAAAGAACATAATTAAAAAACACAAAACATAACAATATATAGTCTTCTGTTCTCAGTTATAAAAACATACATCATTCCGAATTCACGGTGGTTTCATGTGCTAATTTTGAAAACTATAGTTACTTTTTCATAACTATAAACGTATTCGGTGTAGGAATGTTTTATGAATATTACACTTCAAGATATATCACCATGTTCGCGGTGAGTGATTAGCCTTCTTTTAAATAACAGGATACACGAAATATCCCTTTTTACTTATGTGTATATTTGTTTAAAGGATAATGCTTTCAACCTAACGAATGTGCATATTGGATAGATATACATAACACAATTTGCATACTTTTAAAATTTAAAATGTATTTAACTGAAGAATTATATTCTCTCTTTCTTAGGACAATAAGTCGATCGGTTCATCTATCAAACTTTACAGTCTTTACATAAATAATATCCAGTATCCTTACGACTTGTAACAGATAAGTACTGTCAAAAGTGGTTAATTACGCGTATCCTTAGCGACAATTTCATTTGCTCAAGTCAAGTGTTAATGTCTCAACTTTGCCAGTCATTACATTCTCACACAAATACATGCAACTCTGTGTCTCCGAACATAAACGTTGTCTTAACTTTCTGTTCCTTCAGTGGAATGTCTGTGTCGTGGTAATTT
>NC_068356.1:155283574-155298574 GCF_020536995.1 Dreissena polymorpha | reverse complement strand
AGATAATTCACACAAGAACACCAGGCGTAAAGTGTAGATACAAGATCACATATAGAAAATAATTAATAACAAAACAAAAATGAATATAATGTATAACTTGAAATGTAACTTGGTCATTGTAAACAACACAGTTTGTGTTTCGACAGTTCAAATAGCGTGTTAGTTGCCCCCTGAGTGGTTTCGATTACGTGATCCGTTATGGCTACAACTGATCCGTTAATGCATGAATTATGCGGCATAAATAGGTATCACAAATACATTTTGCCTGCGTTTAAAAAAAAGACTATGTGCTGAATCAGTAAGCAAAGGTAATATTCAATCAAACTGGTGTAAAAAAAGTCTCAAAACATTCATTGCTTTTCATCAGAACAACTTTATTACGCTACTGATCCGGTAATTGTAACTTGACTGTAGCATTAGCATTACCTCCTAAGTCGACGACCATGAACTTTTTCCCCGCTAACGTGTGACCGAGGGCCTCACAACAGACCGCGGCTACCTCGGGTTCCAGGGCCAATTTTAGACGGTCGCCATCGATACCAGCCTTAATATATAACAACAGTGTTAAAACATGAGTCGATATGTTATCAGCCTTAATATTAACACATACTTCTATATGTTTAGCTTTGTGTGTCAAGAAAGCAAATTGCATCATGGCATAAGTCATATGAACATTGCACTTGTTCTGTATAAACGTTATTCCATGAAAATAGAGAAATCGTTGAACAATTGTCTATTTATTTATAAAGTGTTCTGTACCTCAATCGCTGCTTCTCTCATGAATTGTTTGGCAGCTATGCCCCAGATTGCTGGTACGGTAATAATATATCTGATGTCAGTTTATCTCGTCCCAATTTTACTCATACTCAAAGCGTCCAAAAGGTGTGTCTGTAGATACTTGAGCGACATCATAAATATCGGTTTGGCTGGAAACGTTTTACCTTCCAAATCTTCAACTGTTGATGAGCGGGAAATACGCTGAAACATGTCATTCGTAGAATACAAAAGCGGTGCAAAAAGGCGTTTCTAATATAATATTCCCGAAATACCAAAATTGTTAACGTCTGCGGTTAATCGTAGAAATCATTTATTTTTTAAACGAAACGGTATAAAATATGTAACTAAATTTATTGAGCGTTCACAAAGAACACGCCACGACCCTTACAAAAAGGAAACGAAGTTTTGATGAGGTAAGTAATATTCTTTCGCATGGTACACCAAACATATTTTGATGTTACTGTTTATTATATTCTTTACATGGAAATGTCTTCAGAAATGTTAGGCGGAAAAATTACACGAAAAACCTTAACCAGAAAAAAGTCCGCCTTGGGTAAAGCATAAAAATATGGTCAGTTAGGCATTGCGAAGGAATCCTTTCTTAATCTATTAATAGGAAGCTCACGTCCTGCACAGACTGGTAAAATTGAAATTAAAAACACATCCAAGATTCAGGTAGACTACAGTTTTCCAATTTTACAGAGTAAAGTAAAATATACAGACTGTAAATATATACAGACTGTAAATATTAAACATTTTTATTTAATGATATTATGACACGTTCATTATATATACTATATGGAAGCAAAGTTACATGTACTGACAGTTAATAAAATAATGTAATTTACTCTGTTAAGAAATAAATCCCTATATTTGTATATACAACACACATTATTGTATCACTGTTATATGACATAAAAAGAACAGTAAATAAAGTAAGTTTATGTTTCAAGAAATTACAGTTATTATATTGAGATTAAAATCCCTTTTAGAGCTCTTCTTTTGCCTAAACTGGACTCTGGTGTCAGGTACCATCGATCTGTGACTGCACTAACTCAAAGATCGTTGTCAGGGGAAAGTTGTTACACAATTTTTTTTTGACAATCGCTGATAGCAAAACAATACAATTTATTATTGTGCCCCCCTTCGAAGAAGAGGGGGTATATTGTTTTGCACATGTCGGTCGGTCCGTCCGTCGGTCCGTCCACCAAATGGTTTCCGGATGATAACTCAAGAACGCTTACGCCTAGGATCATGAAACTTCATAGGTACATTGATCATGACTGGCAGATGACCCCTATTGATTTTCAGGTCACTAGGTCAAAGGTCAAGGTTACAGTGACTCGAAATAGTAAAATGGTTTCCGGATGATAACTCAAGAATGCTTATGCCTAGGATCATGAAACTTCATAGGTACATTGATCATGACTGGCAAATGACCCCTATTGATTTTCAGATCACTAGGTCAAAGGACAAGGTCACAGTGACTCAAAATAGTAAAATGGTTTCCGGATGATAACTCAAGAACGCTTACGCCTAGGATCATGAAACTTCATAGGTACATTGATCATGATTGGCAGATGACCCCTATTTATTTTCAGATCACTAGGTCAAAGGTCAAGGTCACAGTGACTCGAAACAGTAAAATGGTTTCCTGATGATAACTCACGAATAATTAGGCCTAGGATCATGAAACTTCATAGGGACATTGATCATGACTGGCAGATGACCCCTATTGATTTTCAGGTTACTAGGTCAAAGGTCAAGGTCACAGTGACAAAAAACGTATTCACACAATGGCTGCAACTACAACTGACAGCCCATATGGGCGGCATGCATGTTTTACAAACAGCCCTTGTTTTAAAATCATTTTGTTTAGTCAATCTGAATGAAATGATCATATAAGATCTACTAAAATTACAACTTAAATTATATATATGCAACGTGGTATACCAAATTGCTTCTCTTTATATTTTGCTTTTCACACTGTATAAACTAAATTTGACATTTTTTGGCATATGAAGGTCAGTTCATTGGGTGCGAGATAAAAAGAGAATCAGCTGTAATGTTGATTAAGTTACAACTTGCAAACTACTTTATATTAAGTTTTTGCTTCACACTTGTAAGTGATAACAATAGCTTTCTGATAGCTTGTAATTGAAACAATTTGCTTTTAATTTCGTGGCAGAGTAGTCTGATTAACAAATCTTATAATTGGTTACATTGCCATTTCATTTGGTCACTGATTAAGCAATTGATTTTTACAACTTATATATGTTGGTTTTGTAAGATAGAGATACCAGCCAAATCTTGACTGACTTATGTCTTTTATGTGAACTTACTGCAAAGATACTTGGTTTCATCATTTATTTTAAATGTTAATAATCACCCACCAAAACAGATATTTGCAACTGTTAAGCAATATCATTAAATAAAACATAACATGATAAGAAAACAATGCAAAGAAAAACAATACAAACCTGTTTAATAGTTCAAAGAATAATCCAAAAGGCCGCCATGCACTTCATAACTCACTGAATTCCTCGTTTTTTGTTGTCACACACAATATGTTCATTTCTACATTCTACTTAATTGTTTAAAAATGTTCATCAAAGACAGTAAGTCAGTATATTGTTAAAACTTCAACTTTAAAGAGTCCAAACATTGTTTTGAAACTACATTTCAAGCTAGTAACATGTCCTGCATGGATCTCTGTTTACACATTCAAATTAGGCTCACAATCTGTAAGCAGCCAACCAGAAGAGTTTGTACACATTCCAGCAAGCAGTGATTCAGATGTAGTTTCAAATTACAAGTACCAAGTGGTTGAGAAACCTCCATAATCACGTTGGTGATGTGAGCACAATAAAGGCTAAAACCGCTATACTATTGTAGATTAAACACAACCATTATTTATGTAACAGCACAGGTATTGTTTTTCAAAGTAAGGAATATACTAGTGTGCACAAGAGAAATTCATATTCTATCAAGTTTAATTTGAACGGTGATGATTTTCTGGCATTGTGCTATGGTATGGCCAATTTAGTGAAAATTCAACTGTTAAAACATTCGCATGCATTTAACTAGTTGAGCCAGATATATTGTGTAAATAGTTTGTCTTAGGGAAGCACAACTGAGCAGAAATTAGTGTCCAATAATTATATGGTAGATTTGAGTCAGTTTCAGTATTTGAAATCTACTAAAAGGAATTGTACTGTAGATGCTTCAGACATTATTGAAATGTGTGTATGTGTTGATGTTGACAACAAAGTTTTTTTTTCTGTTGACCCAAACAAGTACGAGAAAAATGTGTAGACTTGTATGATACCGGTATTAAAATGGCTGAGTGCAATGTTTTTTTGTTTTACTTTAATTAACATCTGCAATTAAAAAAACAGTACATTGAATGATTGAAAAAAAGATTTACTTTCAAAATAAGACTATTGTCATAGCCTCGCCCTGGAAGTCCGCATCTATTGTCATAGCCTGGAAGTCCGCATCAGCTTTTCTGCTTGACTATGAAAAAAGGTCACACCAGCTAGCATTTAGTCAATTTATGCATTATTTAAGAAAAAATAAATATGTCCTTCAAGATTTGGGCATATAATTTAAATCATGAGTGCGTAGAATGCACTTACAAGTAAGTGATTTCATTTGCACATCAAAACTATTGCCCATATTTTATTATGCGATAAAATATAGGGAGACATATATTATATCGATTCTAACCAAGATGATACAGCACTCTTGTTCATCTTTCAGAAGATCAAGACATATTTGAATTGAGCATCATTTGAGTACAATGAATCGTTAATGAATGGTATTGATCAAAATATATGTTTCTAATGAATCGTATTGAAATCAGTGTATTATAATGTGAAGTATAATGAATCTGCAATAAATGGTACTGATGAGAATTTCTATTTCATATCAATCGTAAACAAATCGTGTTCATATAATGAATCGGTAATAAATCGTGGGCGGGACTTTCTTCATGGTGCACGATTTGTTAACGATTGATTTAATCAATCGTATTGAAATCATGCTAATACATCGGAAAAGTACGATTTGTTAACGATTTGTTCGCGATTTTCATACGATTTATTGTTGATTTTTTTGGTTTGGGCATAAGGCAAATCCAAATCAGTAATCCCGCATGTGACTTTTTGCAGAGCACGTGCAAAACTTTCCAATTTCATTCATAAACGCACTGCTTATACACAACCAACTCTGATCTACACGCGATCTCGATTTCGGCATGTAGGTCAGGTCAATTGGGTAAATCGATTGTTCTAAAATTAATTTCATCAGAGGCTGCATACCACTGATTCCATACTCAAGCAAACGAATTAGATTAAATCCATCTTTTCGATCCTATGAGGTTAAATTATCCAATGAACACACTTGTTATGAGCAATTTAACTTATATTAAATTACTAAATCTGATGTACATTATTATAGTGTTTGATTCGTTGCATGTGCTCTCAAATGCCTTGTAAATTCCGACTACATTCACCTTATGATATATATATATAGATGCTTAACTGTAAACTATTATATATTAATACATAAATTATTTATGCACTTCGACTATATATCTCGTTAAAAACGTTTGACTACATTTCTTAAGCATTTGTATAGTCTACCGAACTTCTAGCAGATGTAACCAATATGTGTACTATGTTTTGTATTTATATGAATATGTTTTTTATTTCTTATAACCAGCAACTTTCGAATATTGCATACAAATTATGTCTTTGTGCGTTTTACTAAACATTACCATATGCTGTAAATTGTTGATACTTTTGCCTATTTACCATCATTGGCGTTGAGACGCTTCTTACATTTAATTAGATCTTTTTACTTCATACATTGTAATACTAATATCTGCCATTACTATTTTCGGACGAATATATTCTTGATATGACTTTACTAATATCATAACGGTTAAATAGTCTAATAAAATTACCGCAGAAAACGTCTAATCAATGAAAAGAAAAATCTGTATAAATTTGTATCACTGAAACAATATTCATTCAATGCAAAGATATAATAAAAACATAAAATATGTAAAGCACAACTGTCCCCGGTACGACTTTTTTACAAAAATAAAATTTGGTTATGCAATGTAGTATGAAACTTCACTAAAGTCTCTGTTATTGAAAACATGCTTTCAACTATGTATATCGAATAACATGTGATAGAACGCAGTCTCACGACCAATAGCGATGTTTATGCTGTCGCATAATTGGTGTATATTTGATAATAATGCATGCCCTGGTTTACGTCAGTATGGCCGAAATTCATTAATTTGTTGACAGCAGACGCACGGGTTCAGTCCGCTTAAGGTGTAGATCATGACAAGATTACTAGGTTGATAAATGTTTGTTTCCGTATTGTTGCAATTACCAGCTAATAAACAAATTGGCTTGACCCATCAAGTTGAAATGTTTATGTAATGATACATGTGTTTGTTTCCGTATGTGCATTTCAACAAATTGGTTTGACCCATCAAATTGACATGTTTATGTAACGATACATGTATATAAAGAATGCGTTTTGGACACTAAAAAAGAAAGGATTTAACACAAAGGAGAAAAAGAAGAGTTTTATTTTTAGAACCCAACCCCTGGTGGGGTAGGGTGGGTCCTATCAGGATGGATTTGGACGGATTTTGTCATGTCTTTGAAACGTTATTTGTAACTTGGAGAATTATAGGGACTTAAAAATATTGCATTAATAACTAAATTAAAGAATTATATGGACTTGGAAATAGTTCATTAACATCTAATTTAAAGAATGATATAGACTTGGAAACTTATGTTAACAACTGAATAAAGAGCAACGAACTATCCATCGAGTTTATTGTTTGCGTTGCTACGGCAATATGCTTATGCTATGTCTGTTATTATCATGTAACGTGACAGAAATAAAGATATTGGGTGTGTGTGTGTGTGTGTGCGTGCGTGCGTGCGTGCGTGCGTGTGTGTGTTGTGTGTGTGAGTGTGTGTGTGTGAGTGTGTGTGTGTGTGTGTGTGTGTGTGTGTGTGTGTGTGTGTGTGTGTGTGTGTGTGTGTGTGTGTGGTGTGTGTGTGTGTGTGTGTGTGTGTGTGTGTGTGTGTGTGTGTGTGTGTGTGTGTGTGTGTGTGTGTGTGTGTGTGTGTGTGTGTGTGTGTGTGTGTGTGTGTGTGTGTGTGGTGTGTGTGTGTGTGTGTGTGTGTGTGTGTGTGTGTGTGTGTGTGTGTGAGTATTGTAAAACCTACCAAACCGGGGAAAATCGTATGAATACACACCAACAAACCGGGGAACACCTACCAACCGGGGAATTCCCCGGTTGGTTTTAGGCGAAAACTCTAATCTACGTGAATGAATACCAAACTGTCAATTTAAATTAGAAATCCAACGCCTTCCCGATTAGCGGGTTTGTGGCATGCACAAAATATACACAAATCTTGACCATATTACAATCGAGTGTGTATCCAGGCTTATAAAAGTTCCCCGGTTGCGCTGTTTAAAAATCATACACTCGGTATTTATATCATTTAGTGAAAGTCAGTTGGAAAAATGGAGTTTCGAGCGAACAAACGCATTAAACTAAGGTAAGTTTTTAATTATGTTTATAATTTTTAATTACTAGTAAAAAGCGCTTTTATGTAAACGTTAAAGTAATACTGAAAGACGAATTCTAAAGATCGATTATATAAATATCATTTGATTACAAAGCTTGTTTTACGGTACATATTTCAAGAATATATTTTATAAATATACATTAAACAGAGTAGAGCTCTAGGCAGTTTTTAGCTCGACTATATATATATAGTGGAGCTATCCTACTCACCCCGGCGTCGGCGTTAGCATGAGCGTTAGCGTGAGCGTTGGAATGTTAAAGTTTGCGTACCACCTCAAATATTGTCTATGTCCCTTGACATATTGCTTTTATATTTTGCATACTTCTTTACCAACATGACCCCAATCTATAAACAAGAGCAGACAACTGTAACAATCTTGTAAGAATCATGGTCACTTTTTTCCACTTAAAATATGCATATTATTGATAAATCTTTGTGAAAGTTTACGTACCACGTCAAATATTTTCTATGTCCCTTGACATATTGCTTTTATATTTTTGCATACTTCTTTACCAACATGACCCCAATCTATAAACAAGAGCAGACAACTGTAACAAGCATTTTGTAAGAATTATGGCCCCGTTTTTCCACTTAAAATATGCATATTATTGATAAATCTTTGTTAAAGTTTACGTACCACCTCAAATATGTTCTATGTCCCTTGACATATTGCTTTTATATTTTGCATACTTCTTTACCAACATGACCCCAATCTATAACAAGAGCAGACTACTGTAAACAACATTTTGTAAGAATTATGGCTCCTTAGTGATTTTGTTATAACTACACATGCCTAAATACATATTATGTATATCATGAAATTAATGTAATTTGTGTACAAGGAATTAATGTCAATGTGTTGTACTAATGTTTTATGAATAACGAACTTTTTAACTCTGACTAGATTATGTGTTATACCATTTTTTATTGTTGTTGTGAATAGGCAACACAATGACTACTAGATCTACGGACAGCCAGGAACCAGGACAAACAACATCCGTACACACGGAAGAAGTCGATGAGACGGTTTGTACTATTTCACTATGTCGAAGCTACTAAGGCGTATTTTCTGGTTTGGTTTAGTCTTCAGTGAAATAGGCGTAATTTTGCCTTAAATTATATTGTGCCAATATTTATTCCGGGTGATGCTAATTGGTATTTGGGCTTAACATAACACGTACGTCGATGATCATTATATTAACATGTTATGCGAATTTTAAAAGATAAAATATTGTTTACCAGTTGTAGTGACTTTGAACTACTTGTCTTTCAAAATCTTCATATACACAAAGAATTTAGAATTTACACCTGTCAATGAAACTGGTGCGTATGTGTATTAACCACTGTAGTTTATAAACATCGACTTCATCATAATCACAAAAACGTTATCACGCTTATCCAAGAAGTGTAATATCATTAATTTTTATTTTCAGTGTAAGACTTATACGCTGCCAATTACTGTGTATGAAACTCTGAGACATTAAGAAATTTAACTTGCGTGTTACCTATGGTCATTGGTTGATATTTTATCTTAACGACAAAAAAACAATAGCATCTACTCGATATTTTGCTATACGATACATTCTGACATGGGTAAGAAAGGATAGTTCATTTTACACCAACCACCGCACAATACATACAGGATTTACCGTGAACCACAGTCCGTTCACCAGTTCTTTTTTCTTCCAACACATTTGTCCAGAGAAGTACAATACCTTTCATTTAACCGTGCATAAATTTATTCTTATTAGTATCTGTAAAAAAATATTCCTTGTATACTTTTTTGAACTTTGATAACATGTTTGGAACAACCTGGTATATGTTAAGACTTGCATTCAGCCAATCTTTAAACAAGCTTGATACGTTCAAGATAAATAATCAAACATATGTTAAATTTGAAACCGTTTTGTTGAAATTGATCATTTACATGCAACCTTTAAAAATGTTTTATGGGTGTTTTTCAGTTTGTTATTATGTCGACAAAACAAGTTATCAATCTGTTTCAAATCTTCCCCAATGACAGTGAACGGCAAAAAATAAAACATGTGATGTAAGATAAGCAAAAGTAAACTATTTTGGACGAAGGTGAATTAAACTTGTATTATACCATCGGTTTGCAAACATTTACACAAAATTCTCATGTCACTTAGATTTTCTACATCATAATAAAAGCCACATGAGTGATGATATCAATTGAAAATGCTGCTACTAAAGAATTGCAATTTCAACTGATACTAAGTAACGTGGATGTATGAATCTTACTCTATTATTGTCTTATTGAATTGTGTTGCAGAGTACCGAAACTAAAGAACATAGCGACACTGCACACGAGTACAATTCACAAGATGCAGCAGAAAATATGTTGAACAGTGAATCATCGGATATCGATGTACGTAAACTTATAACGATTTTGTGATTGCAATACAGTACACACATTTAAACATTTTATCTAAGATTATATAAAGTTCCGAATTTTTTCAAGCTCTAGTATCGAACTGTAATTAAGACATGCATTCTGGTAAGTGTTATGTTACACTTACACATTTTTATGGATGTAGTTCACCAACAACAAATTATGATGTTGTGATATTTTCATATTTTTATATGATCTCACACACAGGAAAACAACTTTATTTTACAGGATAGTGACAATGACAAAGACTATATTCCGGAAGAAGGCGATGCATCGTCAGATGAGTCGATAGTTGTCGAACTCATACCAAACATTCAAAGATTTCAAAAGAAGACAGCGTCAACACTACCTCCTGTTGAATCCTTGCAATCTCGTGAACGTGACGAATCATCCGCAGAGGCACACAAAACCAACATCACCATCGCTTAAACAAATAACAGTGAATACAGACATTACGATAAGAGATTTTATTGCATGTTTTGCGAAAGGCTCAAACAAAACTAAAAAAAACATTGCTTTCGCAGCATAAAGATGGGCAAGATGTGAAAGATCTATTAATACGGAAAATTCAGCAGAAAATAAACAAATGTATGATAAAATAAGGAACGTTGGGAACCATCTCCATAATGTTTAAGTATTGTGAGATGGCCAAGGACAGCTGTTTGTGTCATACAGACAACGTCACAATCAACGCGTAGCTGCAGACGAGTATGACCTTGTCCTTACTGTTACGGGTTATACCCGAAGAAAATCCTGTGGAGGCACACTCAAAAATTTAAGTTTACAAATGCGGCGGGCATCAAGAAACGACTCGCTTTAGAGAGCAGCCTGCTATTACCAAAATCAAAAGAAGGAAGCACTATTTAAGACGAGAAAATCGAGTCCATGAGAAACGACGAAATAAGTCGCAAAGTCAAAAGTGATAATACAATCCTTGCATTCGGTGAAAAACTCTGTACAAAAAGGGGCCATGATGAAGAGCAACACAATTATATTAGACAGAAGTTAAGAGAAGTTAGATTGCTGAAAGACATGCGATCTTGTTCAGGCAATGTTGAAAAGTCTTTGGAGAATTTCATGTATCCCGATGCTTTCAAATTTATTACACAATCTTGCAAAAACGTTGCAGGCTTCGACGGAAACACCAATACTTATGCTACACCATCATTAGCCTTACAGATTGGCACGCTTCAGAAATGTCTAAAAATTCTAATTTCGAAAGGAATCGAACAAACAACCAGGATCTGCAAACAAGGGCTGAGGAGCTTTCCAACTATTTCAAATTAATTGGACGGATGACGTGTCTTCCAATGCCTTAGAACACTTTCCATGAGGCTAAGCAGAACAGTCAGAAAGAACTGTGCCATTGGCAAATGATGTCAAAGTAATGTCTGAATACTTACGACAATAAAGCAGAAACCACATGCAAATACCTTACAAGAATCAGCAAGTAATTGCGAGAAAAGGCAAGCATGGCATAAGTTGTCTGAAAGCTGCTGTGTTTTAATCGAACGATCAGGCGATGTGTCAAAAATGACAGTCGAAGAATATTACAAACACAAATCGACAAATGACGATGGAGAATTAGATGGATGTTTAACAAAACTGGAAAAAAAACCTGTGCCGTTATTTTTACACGTACAGAGATTATTGCAAAACGACGGTCGAAATAGCCTGCAGTACTGTTTCAAGACAGGTGAAAGAAATATCGACCTGCTCATACGCAGCAGAAATTCTCTAACAACTGTTTAAATAGTAAATATCTTTTCCCAACAAAATCTGCATCAATCGCCTATTCGTGGGACAGATGTATTACGTTCAATTGCAATTGACTGTGGAGCTGAATCACGAAAAGGCTTCGTTCTACAAAGTTAAGGAAACATATTGCCACAATGACTCAGCTTGTTTAACTTGTCTGAAAATGAAATAGACATTCTAGCTAAATTTCTTGGTCCACGACATTCGGGTACATAGAGAATTCTACAGATTACCAGATGGAAACCATGCAGGTTGCCAAAGTCAGCAAGCTGCTTATGATGATGGAAAGTGGACAAATTACCAGAAATTCTGTCAATTTGCTAGACGATATTGATGTGGACGACGAATGTATTGTAGGTATGTCGCATTTTTAGTGTTAAATTCATACAGTAAACATAATGTTAATAATGGGCCCTCATTACCGAACTTGATTATCTGAAGTGATAAAAAGAATTACAAACATTTCTGAAATATACTTGTCTTATGCAAGGTAATTCTTTTTTATCGGAGACGACCAGGTAAGGCGACTTTAAAGTCTTACACTCATTTTGTGCTCAGTAAGGTTTACATTGGCTACCTCTAATTTTCAATTTCAATGCACTAACTGCATATTTATTTGGTGTGCTTCGGTTGTTTCCATCATTGTTATATTATAACTATATATATATGTTTGATCTTGATGATTTACACGAAAGATGAACAATATTCTTCTGAATTATCAGAAAATGAAATACTGAAGACCTTGAAACTCTGCTTCCCAGCACCAGTCAACCAAAAATAACAGACAAAGGTATGCATACACATGTGAATGCATTTAAGTTATGTATCTCCAAGTTTCTTATGTTTCTTAGAACATGATTGGCTTACATGTAATTGTTTGATTCATTAGGCAAAATAATGTTTCCAAATTTGTCGTGTGGACATCGATTTCATTATCAGGTGCCCGTAAGTACCTGGACGCTTTTGTCGTAATTTTGCTATGAAAAATTGTACTGAAGTATATATATTTAATATGGATATCTTACACATGGCAGTTAGCGGACGTCATATGGTGTTTTATTATCCCTGTACAGAAAAGGGTACTTCAAATACCAGAAGAACAAAACAAGCAGCCAAAAAGCAACGGAGTGAAGACGAAAACAGGAGCTGTTCACAGACACTTAGATCGTTTTTTGATAATTGGTAAATTACCAGGGAAAAAATCATTACTTGCATGTATTGAAAGTGAGAATGACCTTCACAACAGAAGTTGGAAAAATGTCAAAGACTTTTGCATAAATTAATTGAAACAAAAAAGCGACGGGGACTTTTAACTTAAAAAAATATAACTCATATAATGCACATTAGGGAGAATACGTTAAAGGATGAAGTTGCCACATGTGTTTTGTGGTTTTCTTGTTCTATATACTCTTTTCGAAAACGATATATGTGTGCTTATTGTATTTGAATGTTTTATTAATACGGTTCAGTCAAAACACGATATTTGTTCATAATCATATCGCCGAACCAATTAGGATTGGTATATAGTTCGGCCAAAGAGTGTTTCTTTGTACTTTCAATTACGAGTTTCTACGAGTTACTCACTATACAAGTTATTTTTTACCCCAAACTTGGTGAATATGAATGAATATAGCAAACATGATAGCAAATCAATCTAGAAGGCTAAACGTTCAGAGAAGGCACAAAAAAATTCAGTCGGATAAATGGAAACAAACATTTTGTTCAAGCATAACAAACAAACACTTTTAGATATAATAAGATAAATGTAAATAACATAAAAAAACTACTGCTAAACTACTACTACAATGTGAAGAATACAAATGAATATTTTGTCAATTTTACAAAATTTGTTTTGAATGACAGGTGTCTGACTTGCAGTTGAGTACTTAATAGTTATTTAAAGTAAAATTTTACCAATATGTAAATTATTGCGTAAATATCGCACTAGAATTGATTAAATAGTTGTTAAATATTACAATAATTTCCTACACAGACTTTTGTGCATTTGTTTTGCGTGTAGATATTCACATTAACTATCAATTCACATATTTGCTTTGTGTATATAATTGGTATGTTCAGTATTGAGTCACACTGTTATAATTTCCCTGTTGGTACATATTATTTTTAAGTTGGCACCAACAAGGGTCTAACAATTGATTCAAATGTGCACTCCCCAGTAAGTATATAAACTATAATGTAAATGATGCAAAATAATATTAAACTACGTGTTTGATAAGTGTTTGCTTTGGTACATATTTAATTATTAGTGTTTTTATAAAATGATAATGCTGTCAAAGTCAGCGGTGATTATACGTGTATAACAACATTAATTATAACTTTTATATTGTTTTCAACAAATAATATATGGTTGACACATCGGCATAAATTTTCAGTGCTTAAAATACACTCTTTCTATCATATTTTATGCAAAAATTAGGTACACAAGTTGGTTTACATAAAGGTAGTTTGAACAAAATACGTGAATTCAAATCTTAAAAAAGGTGTTTGGTTTGCAATGGAAAACTAAGCGATTCCAGTGACTATTTTCCTTAAAATATAATCTGTTATTTCGACAGGTAGAATTTAATGTAAGTTCATTATTAACGTTAACCCGTTTTTGGCATTCTCTACTCAAACAAGTACATACATACTGTATATTTTTAATACAGCACATGCGTAATGGTATCACAGTTGTAGATTGGAATTCATATATTATAACAATAAATACTGATCATTATTCAGATTGACCTACCGCCGTAGACTAAGTCACTGGCGCATCAAAATGCATTGTTAGCAAGTCGCTTTGCTAGTTTACTAAACTATTTTGTTTCTCAGGCCTCGCCACATTCGTTGTGAAACGTTCATGATTGTTTAAAGCTACAGATTTTATTATTTTTGAAAATGCAATAAATGTATTTAAGACAATTTAAGTGAAGTGGAAGTTGCCCATGCGTGTGAATGAATTTTCTGATGTTTACCTGTTTCAGGGGATTAAATGCATGAGTTATTTTATAATGTCAGAGTAAGGACAAAGTAAATTTACACTCTCAATCTACATGCTTATGGGCAGTTCTACTTTTAGGATAAAAAACTTCATAGTACGTGAACATCGTGAATATTTTTCTGATGAAAAAAAAGGAATTAAACAAATAAGCCGCCTCCCCCTCTCCTTCATTCGGTTTGACAAATAGCGTGGCCTAAACAAAAAAACATTATTTTTTTAGTTTTAAGAACGAATTGTATTCATTTGTTGATAATTCACATGATTGTTATGGTATAATGCAGCACTTGCATGTTTGTAGTCGGCTTATAGCTAATAAAGTCATAAATGTATTGTTTGATTTGCGTTATGTCTCGTATGCTTATTTTGATGTGAATAATATTTGAGTTCAATCAAATGAGCATTTTGCAGAACTTATATAA